>NC_054534.1:35657688-35917688 GCF_017654505.1 Polyodon spathula
GGCCTGAGAAAGCAACACACATTGCCATTAGACTTATTTTAAATCACCCTTTACCCTTGTGCATTCTTAATGACCATCATGTTTGGTTAACCAGAATTAATTATCAAAACACAACACAGGGAAACCATAGCTGTCTTTTTAAAGCACAAAGTTTAAGTTCAAAAACTGTAAAGTAAGTCAATAAGCAAGCAAAGGCTAATGAGAGGGGCAGGCAGTCTGCAGAACAATTTCACCTGTTATGTATTATATGATACATCTCTGATATGAGCAGGCTTGCTGTCAAGTAAAAGCTCTCTAGTGCACCAGCAGAAACTCATATTTCTTTCACTGGTTAGTCTGACAGCCCACACCCCTGACAATATTGTAGCTGCACACAACTAAGCAACAAAGTAAACACAGCAAACCTAATTAAAACAATACTGGCATGTTTGTTTTTTAAAAACAAATTCAGACTTTAATCCCCATAATATAAATCATCCGTTTAAGTACCAAGCATTTGGCCACCCATCAGATTTCCCTGATGTAATTAGAATCCAGATCATCAAGATTCCCCACCCACCCCTCGCAATTTACTCAGATCTGTCAGCCAGGTATTAGTTTTTCATGATGCACTAAGCAGTTGGTGCAACGCAATGATACTAGTTATTTGACCCCTGCTGTATGACATGTCTGTATGACTGGCAGCTTGTTTCTATGTATGTCAGGAGGAGGTTATACAATAACCAGTGAGGGCCACAGACTCAAATTTCATGGAGAAGTGTTCTTAGGTGAAATAAGGAAAGAAAATAATCTTTAGAATGAATGGCTTTCAACAGTGTAACATGTTTTCCTTGTTCATTCAGATTTACTCAATCCCGTGTTTTAAAAGGGATTTATTGATTGATTTATTTATTTTAACAGGGATTTTAAACAAATTCGGCAGCGCTCAGACACTTCCTCTATTACATTAGTTTGAATAATCAATGTGCATGGATTAAGAACTATAACAGTTTACCGTAATCCAACAATAGTCCCATAAAAGAACATATTAATAAATATAATACTGGTGCATTAAAATTAATTCTACCATTATCTTAAATATATTTGGAGGATTACCATTTAGAATGAGATGATTTTTTTTTTTTTTTGTGTGTGTGTCTGTTGTTTATTACAGTAATCAGTTGCGTATCTGACTGTGGTGTGACCAGAGTCAGGGCGGATATGTAAAAAGTCAGATAAATGAATCCCGTTTTAAATACCATTATACACAGCTGCAGCAATTACAATATTCACACAATTATTGTTTTGAGAGTCAGCTTTTATTAGGAAGCTCTCCTAAATCCCTTGTTTAGAAAGATAAAGGGTATTAATGATTGTGACAGAGTAGCCGTCTGCAGTGTGGGTGCGTGCATTCGCTCCTTAGGCAGGAGATCAAGACGGATGTTGACATTGATATGCCCCAAAGGCGAACAGGATTTATTTACTTATCAGCACACTGAACAGCTCACGTGACACAATGGTATTGCATGGAGTACATACAAACACAGCGTACGGAAACTAATAATAAACTAACGTTGCTGTAGAGCTTGACCATGGCGGATAAACGGTTAGTGCGGATATGTGACGGGTGGATACACGACGGATTACTTTATATTAAAAAAAATGGAAAAAGAACAGCACTGAAGTATTGACGATTAAGTATATGAGAGTAAATATTATGAACTCAGAAGAGTATACAATACAACTCTGCATGTTTACAAGTGGATTCTGAATATTTTGGTTCAATGTTTTATACATGTCATGTCAGGGTTATGTTTAACATCCATCCCACAGCTACCTAATTCAGTGAGGTGTCTGCAAGAGAGAGCCTCCTTTTTATAAATTGAAACAGGTGGAAGCATGATGGTTTGTACCTAGTTCAGTATAACCCTATTTCCTATTTTATTATACTAATTTAGGACTTTTGTAAGTATTCCCAACCTCTTTTTAACATACTTACATTTATTTTTTAAACTGTAAAGCATTGCATTTCATCTTGTTAAACACCTGCTTGAAAAATGTCACTATTTAAATACATCTTCCCAATTGTTAAAGCAGTAAGGAACTTCCAGTAACCAGACAGAAAACACACAACAGGTTTGCCAAAATAAAACATCTAAAGGATGGCGACTATAGAATACTAGTTAGTTCAGCATACCCTTATAAAAGTTTACCACGGTAATTTTGCCCTTATCCCATGCTTTTCCTATAGTTATACTATGTATTTACCACAGTTTACCAGGGTTCTCCTTTTTTTTTTAATATGCTTTACCATACCTCTGTTTTACAATGCATACCTATGCTTCACCATGCTGTGACTGCACTTCATTACACTTTGCTATGCTTTTACTACGGTAAACTTTTATAAGGATACATTCAGTTCTGAAGAAGAAATCACTGTTTACATTGAACAGCCTACACGACTAAATATGTATATCCGTTTCAAAATAATCTTGTAATTCACATTCATATTCATAGACACAACACTAATAATTACATGTATATATTCAGCATATTACAAAATCATCAATTGTACATGCAATGTTAGGCTGTACTTATGTGCACAGAGTGTTAACTGCAGCCCATAGAGACCATATTAAGCCCTTAGGTCCCACAGTGTGGTGCAGCTCCCCTATCTGAAACAGCATGAAACTCTGCACTGCATCAATCAGGAGCTAATAAAGTTACACTGACAGACAAGACCATTTCTTTCACAATGATGAAATTAAACCAGGTTGACATAAAACAGAAACGTATTAATACAGTTATCTTGCTTGTTATTGGAAAACAGTCCCATACCTATTACACCAAGGTTTTTCTTTTTTTTTTTTTTCTTGGGAGGGGGGTTAGGGGAAAAAGTGATTGTAGTAACTGGTCTACTTTTGCATTTTAACATAAGTACTCCTTAGGTTTTTTTTTTTAATTCTATATTTATTAGAATGTGGCAGCTCTTCAGTAGGCTATAAGCTGGTGTACTAACGTAGTACCATGTTGTAGCTTACCCAATTCATCTTTTTTAATACTAGCATTTTAACCCAAATCACTGTTTCTGTAACATATTTCATGTTTTCATAGCCTTCTTGAGTCTCAGACTACCCCCTTGCAATTACCAGTTTTTATACAGTACAACGTTTGTTATAGTTAGAGCACCTGTCTTTAGGTGACTGCAGTTTTTAACTTGAACATCGTCACTGTAATTAAAATGAAACTGGCTATTAAAACCACCTGCCTCTCCTGAGCCACATTTGTAACTTGTATAGGATTTAGTATAAAATCAATTTTACACTGGACCTTTGTTGACAATATTAGAACTAAAGTTAAATGAGTGCCTCTAACATACACCACAAGTCTTTGCAAAATTAGAATTTCCTTGTACTTTGGGCATTTCTGCGAGAAAGAAACAGATCAGAAACCATGCTTGATTTCATAAAAAAACTATGAAATAAATATACATAATATTGAGGAAAAAAAAAACAACATTCTGAATAGTTAACAATATTACTGTGGGTTAAACTTTTGTATTGTCTGTTATGCTTGTGAAACTGCAATATGTCTCAAAAAAAAAAAAAAAGTCTTTCTAGGTCTGTTTTGAACAAGTAAGGGATTTTTTTCATAAGCATGTTATTATTTACTACCACTATTTCATGCATTTATTTATTGAGCACTGTAAAACTTATGTAAGAAACTGGTTTTTATCAGTTCTGTCAGAACCTAAAAGTATTTATATTATAATTCATCTGGAGCATTTTTTTCTAATCTGGCTATTTTAAATGATAAAAAAACACAGTTGAAAATGTTTAATTTGTAATTGATGAACACAATTTATTTCTAGTTCCTAAGGTTGAGGTCTGAGGCTACTGTGAACAGGAAGAACAATATTGTTTAACACTGTATGTGAAAGAGTGCACCACCAGAAGGATGAAATTACCAGGGTTAGTGATGGAACGTTCCAAACACAGTGCTGTTCGACTGTGAATGTATTTTACCCATTCATTTTGTCTCCAAATTGATACAAGGGTAGAAAGACACATTTCGGCAATTTTACTAATGCAGTGTTATTTGTAAAATCGTCTGACTTTTCTATTTCAATTAATGTTTCATAAATCAAATGTAAAATTTCAACTCAAATGTAAAATTTTACCGCTTGTTCCATTAACAATTTAATATTGGTGGGCTGTGTGGTTAGGTACAAAGCTAGCGTTTCTGCAAAATAATAGAACCAGCTGTTGGATACAGTTGCACTTTGTTGAAATCTGTTCAAACCACAAATAATTGGAAACGGCAATGATAACTAGTTAATGTTTCAAGGATATCTTGATTCATGTTGTTCCGATTCTTAAAGAAGTACTGTAGTTTGAAAAAAAAAAAACCTTTTCAACTCCTTCCCACACAGTTAATGCCCAAATGATAGCATGAGATGTACTACTTTGTGGACACACTGGTTAAATACAAGATCTGGAATTAAATTCAACTTTTCCGGGACACTTTGGCGACTTTCCTTAGAGATAGGGCACACAGATGTTCCAGTCAAGTCTTTGAACATTTAGTTGTTTCGCCAATTGGCCGAGCCAACATATAATTTTTTTATTTTTTTTTTCTGTGGAATCCTACCACTTCTTTTCTTGTTTTGATGATCAAATGTAGTACAATGGGCTGATCTGGCATTAATTTCGAACATTCTCTCTTTAAATAATACTGCTAATTGGTTGCATCTAAGTTTGTCCTACAGTACATGCAGCCTAAATGTATAGAGTGATTCACGCTAGCTCACACCACAACCATGCTGCTTTGCTACAGCTTTCGCTGCCTTCATGTGACACTCTTATTGTGGTCAATGAGAAAACTGCAGAATTACAGACAGCGATATGTGTTGAATGGATGTAAACACAGATCACAAGAACGGATGGCTATCCGGAGAGGAAAGAGTTGTTCAACAACAGCGGTCATTTTGATTTCATTATGTACACAATACATTCCCCCCCCCCCCCCATAGGTTTCTTTTTATCTGATTTTGTTTCAATATACAGTATTATTGGTTTGCAATGGTTATAATTAATATCAATCTTGGTAGAATAGACATATACTGTATATATTACTTCCTTTTCTTTCTTAAGTTCTGTCATTTTCCAATATTATATTAACAGTACTTCCTACAATCCATAGGCACCGACTTATTTTTGCCAGTGGGTACTTTGTGAAATGTGTGATGTGTGTGTCTTGGGTAGTGGTTTGTGGAGTTAGGGATATACAACCTCTAATTTAAATTATGAAATAAGAAGTACTCACCAACACATGGTATTAATTAATGTCCCATTTTTTTGCAGGTTGTCCCTGTTGAATTCCAGACAGTGGAGATACATCAACTGGATTACCCGACCTCAACCACCATGTTGGTGACTGCAGTTCTTTTGGTAGTGGGCACCTAGTTACATTTGTACATCTTTTTCCCCCTTATGCATAATGCACATATGTGCATCGCTTACGCAATATGTCAAATGTCTACACAGTTTACATGTAATAGCATTTTAAAGGTTTGTGTACTTATGACGAACGCTATGTGTATAATAAGGACATTAAAATGTTTTTTTGTTTTTGTTTTTTTTAATTATCAGAGTAAAACTTTCATGATACAACTTTTTTCCTTAACTGGTGCAGCCCCCCATTTATTTGCGAGAAAGCGGAAGGTGTAAATGGGCACCAGAGTGCCCATCACATGCAAATCAATCTAATGCTCAAACTAATGAAAAATACATGCTACATCTCAAATGACACATCTGGGGTTATTTGTTGATGAATTCCATTTTTATTTAATTCAACTTACTTAAGGAATGTTTTTTGGGAATAGGGCTTACTACATTACTATGTATAGTAATATGCACATGCAGGTTTTCAGTTGTATTTAATTATTGTTCTTATTTTCTGGCACACATTACAGCATGGATTATTGTAGATTAATATCTGCATGTTATTCTATTAGGAAATTGGTTGCTGATTGCACCTTCTTGGACACTTAAATCTGGCAAAAAAAGGCTTTAAGAACTGATATTACACCAAGATAAATGAACAGCAAGTCTATCGATAACCAATTAACACTGCAGGCATCACTTAATGTTAAAAAGTTCCTTGACAAGCCTTGTCTATTGATCTGACCAAACTTGATTGCTGCTTCTGAAAATACTTCACTTTCAAAGAGTCCTTTATTAACAGGTGCTATAAAAGAGAATAAAGCCCCTTCCCCCTCCCCCCTCCTGGTAATGCCAGATGTTTGCAGCTGTCTAACAGCAGATATCCTTCAGAAGCTGTCTCTGCAGACTGCTTTGTAGAGGCTTCAGTAATTGTGTGCTTGCAGGGCCGGGACAGCTGGATCAATGTGGGGAGGCTTACAGTGTTGGGGATGAAAAGACAGAATAAAATGTAGTAGTAGTGGATGAAAAGATGAAAATGAAATGTACAGTAGCAGCCCACTTTATATAAGACAAATCTGTAATGAGAGTACCGAGTGCAGAGCAGCATGGATATCAGAACTGCTACACAAATTGTCTCTGAAGCAGTGGTGATCACTGAACACTTCCTAACTGAATGCCGGCCCAAAGGCTAATCAAGTACAAATCTGTGTAGGATAGATTGCTCTTGATCTTTTTTTGTGTTTGTAAAAGGTTGGCCTGGAAATGGGCTGCAATAATTACTCCACACGAAAAAAAAAATTCAAGAAACTACTGTAAAAATCATTTTATAGGGTTGCACCGGTGTAAAAGTTGCTCCCCCTTTTTTGAGACTTCAAGTTTAGTATTGTATTAAAATAGCTTTTTTATTTATTTATTTATTTTTTTACAATAGATTTGTTTATGTACTGTATTCCCTGTCTGTTTGCATGCTGTGAGTTTTTTTAATTACAGTGCACATCTTAACCTAGGCTATACTGTATAAGGGGCAGATATTTTATTTGGGCTTCATCGGCTGTTTTGATTCGATCACCAATAATACTCCCACCAATCAGAGGGGTGCATAGAGTGCTCTTAGCGATCCTGCCCTTTGTCAGAATGGTATAGAGAACACATTAAAGAAGCGCTGGACAAGATAAATAATGTGTCAGATATAAAGTGGATATGAGAATGGCAGTGATGAAGCCAATTTGCTTAAAAACATTAAAAGCAAACTGGACATTTCCATCAATGTATTTAAAAAAATGCTAATGTTAGGGTTAGGGTTAGTGTTAGGGATGATGCAATCAGAAACCCAGAGGGTCTGTAAACTGCCTGTAGTAGGACTGCTCTTTTTTATGTTAAGTATTTGTGTGTTGTGTTTTTGTTTTTGTTTTTTTAATTAAGAGACAAAATTGTTTATTTCAGACTTGTTGAAAGTCTGTAACATAATGGTTGATTGTCGATACGACTATTAGTGCAGGCAATGTGCACATATCCCAAAGTCCATAAAACGTTAAAATGTTTTGTGCCGTATAAAACTGAGCTGATTTTGCCAGTGCTTGCTAGTCTATTAGCCAGTTTGAAATGATTCTGAAGCATATAAAAGCATTTTCGTTTAGGCTTTATTGTTAAAGATTTCATACGTGGTAATACTGCCCTATTACTGCATGGACTGTGATTGTTCCACTGTGTTATAAAAGTGAGAGAGACAGCAATAAGTTACTAATAAACTTATTAAGTTAATAATAAGTTACAGTAATAAGTTTACTGGTTCTTGAAATTAAGGGCCCTATAAGAACAATAAATACTGTAACTGATTAGAAGACCACCTTTTCTGTTTTCCAATTTCCTGCAGTTGCATTTTAGATGATATAACAAGTTACTGTAAATCAGACACTGTTTTAGCAGACATATTTAAGTAAACATGTATTTAAATGTTTTTGGAATTAAAAGTATGAATGCAAAAATGTGCCTTTTTTTGTGAACGTGGTGTGAAAAAATCCCCCAATGCAGCAAATCTGCCGAATTTAATACCAGCCAAAAATGCCATGTTATACGGTATATATTAACTTAAAACAAATCTTTATGGTGACACCTCCAGACATGTCGAAGTTTGTAGATGGCGTCGAGCATCTGACAGCTGCCTTTTAAGCTTGCATATTTTTTGATGGTCCGCTGCCATGTGGTAATGTATGCTGTTTATCAGTTATCTACGTTATTAAGTGTTGGTCACAATCGGTAAACTGTAATTTGCAGTGTTAAGTTTGCTCGTATTATGATGGATCAGTGGATGTTTGTGTACAAAAAAACAAACAAACAAACAAACTGCAGGGACAAAGATAAGCCACAGGCATGTTGGATATTTTTAGGTTGTTTTACCAGTATATGTACTTACGTGTGCGCGTGTGTGTATGTTGGGAGGGCGTCAAGTACCACAGAAAAGAGGAAGGGGGGGTGCAGCCCAAAAAGTTTGAGAACCATTGCCATAGACAATAGTTCCAGCTGCATTGTATTAATTCAAATTTAGAAGAAAAGTATTAAACAGTGCTGCTTCATCAATTTAAAAAAAAAAAAAAAAAAATCAAAAATAAATAAATAAATAAATAAAAACAGTGCACCATCTAATAACCAGTAAACAAAAAATGTTAGTGTTGCATACGACGCAGTACAATTTTATTAAATTTCCAGCTGTAAAAATACATAAATTTTCCTTTGTAAATCAGAACCATGCACATACTTTACAAGTGTATCGCTGCGCTGCACTGACATGTAGAACAAGTTACAGTATGTTCTGTATTAAAGTCATTCAAAGTACTCCATTCAAACAATGTTTTCTACATCGGGCCATAAACACGTTCCTGCTCTATCAGCTTGTTTTTCTTTCACCGTATTTAAGTTTGTCTTTATTTCGTCTCCAGTCAAGTACTGTTTTTCAGGATGTTGATAGTTAAGTTTGCGTGAGCCATAATAACCATGGCTGTAGTGACACCATTGTGGCACTGGTATAGTATTTTCATATTAGACACACCGACACATACGTCACACCGGCGTGTTAGTCACTCCCCCCTTTTAAGGGCCCCACAAAAATGTCTAGAAAATTGATTTATACAACAGTTTTACAACAATACCTCACACTTATTTACTGCCTCACTAGAAGTTGCATGACAGCTTGAGTCTCTAGTTAAAAGTTTTAGACAGCACAAAGTAAACAAACAAGATTATGCATGCGCACCCATAGTTCTCTAAGGAAGGCCATCCGGGTCAAAAACACGCTGTGCTGCTTTAGAGCAAGTCAGAATCTCATGGGACAGAAAAAAGGCTAGCTCATCATTCTGAAATGCATTGCTTAAACAGCGCCCAACTTGCTGGAAATGTTGTGTAGTGATTTTTATACAGATTTTATATATTGAGTAAATTGGAAGTTTTTTTCCCCTTGATTTTACAATGCCATTTCCATGTTTGTTTTATTTGTTTATAGTGTTTAAAGTTAAATTTCAGTTTTCGTCAGCTACAAAAAGGCACTTCATGAGAATGCGTCTATGGCCACTGTTTACTGCGAAGAAATGGCAACGGAATGAAAAAAAAGTAAAAAATAAATCAAATATATAAACTTAACTAGAATGACTTAAAGAGTAAGTGGCAGGGCTGAAAACAGTGTTCTACATCCCCACGTGCTGCTACAACTGTTTAAATAACATGCGTGGAATTTGTATTTTCATTGTTAACATCCTGAAAACTTTTTACACTTTAAAGTAAATTTCAAAGCTGATTTAAGTCTAAGACCAAACAACGGGTTAAGTTTGTTTTGCAGACTGTCATGACGAGTCTTAAGTTCGATTCACAAAGTGATTTTCTGGGGGTCTTAACAGACCATGTTTCTGTCCTCACATGACACCTCTTCAATATCTCCCGCTCATGAGAAAGCTGCTCGCTGTCTGGTGAAAAAATATTCAGTTTCGCACCTTCACTGGGATTAGAAGGCCAGAAATGACATTATTTAGCAGACACTTGTATCCAAAGCGACTTAGAGATCAGGGGATGAACTATACATCACAACTGCTGCTGCACAGTCATTTACAATAGGACGTCTGTTTTACGTGCGAAATCAGAAGTATAAATCGTAATAGAAAATGTACTGTTGTGCTGTGAACACGGCCCTTGGGATTTGAGATCTGCAATCTAAAAATCACTGCCGGAAAAGTGATAAAAAACATAACAAGTGCTCTGGCTTTTCCATTCCATATTGTTTCATGGCTCATTATTGCTGTGTTACCTGTTTGACAATGTGGGCATTAATCTTTACACTATCAGTGCACTAGAGTGGCTATTTTAGTATACAGTAGTTGGCAGTCTCTTTAAACAGAACCGCATAGGCCTTTTGAGAGAAAGATTTCTGTACAGTGTTTTCCTGTTTCAGCATTTTTTTTTCATTTGTCTAAAGTTGTTTTTTTTTGTATAAATCTTACTATTTTAGTGTTAAAAAGGTCCATAACGTTAATGTTATTCACATTCTTTTAATGCTGTGCTTTTACACAAAATACTGCAAAATAATTAAATTAAAAATTGATATGACAAGTTTTATCTGGTTTACTTTACTCACTTGCAATTTGGTAGATAAATATAAGACCAAAACAGAGGAAAAACCCTCAAATCGGAGAAAGACGTTTAGGGTGCTGGGCCTTTTCTTTTCACATGAGCCCTCTCCAAAACTCAAGTGTATGCTAATAACCCTGCCCCTATAGTAGATGCCAGTTCCTAATAAAAAGTAACTGCTACTAACTAAAATACATTATTAATGCAAAGTCAGTGCTGAACATGTGATGAAAAGCAGTCTTCAAACAGATTCCATGAGAAAGCATTCGCCACAGGTGTTTTCAATTACTTTATTATTCTGGTGTGCCAGTGCTCTACCAGCACAACCATAACATCATGATACTACAGTACTAATTACGTAGAAAAAAGGGTTTCTTTGCGGCTATATATAACTTGCGTACATCGGTCAATGGATTAAATGCAACATTGACTTGTTTTGAAACACAGGTGCTTTATCAAAATGGCAACTGCACTAAAGCCTTGATATGTAGCCTGTGTTTGGGGAAAAAACACAGAAACAGCAAAAGAGCTTGTCATATCAATTTTTAATTTAATTATTTTGCAGTATTTTGTGTAAAAGCACAGTGTTAAAAGAATGTGAATAACATTAACATTATGGACCTTTTTAACACTAAAAGATGGAGGTTGTTTTATTGTACAACAGCTATGGGAGTGCACACAAAGGAGATATTTTAAGAGAGGCTACATGTCCAGTAATTTAAGCTTGTTCCATGTTCCCGTGTTCTTCTGGCACAGCATTCACTTTTTTTTTTTTTTTTTTTTTTTTAATAAAATTGTCTAAAATGTTCAATCCATTTATACAGTCTAAAGGGGTCGGTACTGAAAACAGACAGGGATCTATGTAATTTATCTTAAAAATGGTGCTGGATCTAAATACAGTGCTACCATTGTTTACATTATTTAAATAAGACCCTTCCTGGCGTTTAGATATTTTACGGGAAAAACAAAAAAACAAAACATTGAATAGATGCACATGCAATCTTACTGTAGATTTTTAAGTTTTCTATGTAAATCAGAAACAGGAAAATGTCCACACATCTTGACAGTTCAGTCCCACCATATACAAAAACCTCTCATAAATACAGACTTACAAACCTAAACCAGACTTTTGCTTAGAATTAGAATTGTGTTCAGTTCTGGTCACCTCGCTATAAAAAAGATATTGCTGCTCTAGAAAGAGTGCAAAGAAGAGCGACCAGAATTATTCCGGGCTTAAAAGGCATGTCATATGCAGACAGGCTAAAAGAATTGAATCTGTTCAGTCTTGAACAAAGAAGACTACGTGGCGACCTAATTCAAGCATTCAAAATTCTAAAAGGTATTGACAGTGTCGACCCAAGGGACTTTTTCAGCCTGAAAAAAGAAACAAGGACCAGGGGTCACAAATGGAGTTTAGAAAAAGGGGCATTCAGAACAGAAAATAGGAGACACTTTTTTACACAGAGAATTGTGAGGGTCTGGAATCAACTCCCCAGTAATGTTGTTGAAGCTGACACCCTGGGATCCTTCAAGAAGCTGCTTGATGAGATTTTGGGATCAATAAGCTACTAACAACCAAACGAGCAAGATGGGCCGAATGGCCTCCTCTCGTTTGTAAACTTTCTTATGTTCTTATGTTCTTAATAACTAACTTAACACCGATTGGTTTAGATCTAGCATGAGCTCATGTGTCCTATTTCACAGAAAACGAAATTAGTATATTAAAAACTAGAAATTATGTCTCTTGCGGGTACAGTAAATGGACTTCCAAACTAGTAAAAGACTAACAAATAATGACAAGAAGTCACAGCATGACTCCAAATTGTGTAATGGGATATTTCGTAATAGCACACATACTTGAACCCATTTAGTGTATTACTGGAAGTTCAAATTTCTTTGAAGTCCTATTTCTAGAGGAATGCTTGTAGGGATGGGACGGTATAAAATTTGAATGCTACGATAACCGTTTAAAAAAAATACCATGGTAACCTTAACATCACTGTATACATCATGCAAGTTAAAATAAAGGCTTAAATGAAGAAAGACTAATGTAAATCACTTAAATTACTGTAATTCACAAAACTAAAACCAACAAATGACACTTCCTTTCAGAAAGTATCTATACTAAATTTTGTAACCAAAAATCATAAAATGACACGATTTTATTGACCATATAAAAAAAAAATATTTCTGTTAGTCTTAAAAGTTGTTCTACACTGATTGCAACACTACGAGTTACAATATGATCTGTTATAATTCTAGATAATAAAACGTGAGTTTTGTAGTGCACCACGACATCAAACATTTTTATTTAATTTTATATATATATATATATATATATATATATATATATATATATATATATATATATATATATAATATATATATATATACTTTGTTTAGCTGATAGTAAATAGAATTGGGAAATAATCGGTCTTATTGCTTAAAACACAAACATGTACCACAGGTTATTATTTAAGAGCAGAGATGAGTTGTTTATTTTTTCAACCGGATAAATAAAATATGTATAGCAAAAAAATGTGTGTGTGTGCGTGTGTGTATGTGTGTATGTATATATATATATATATATATATATATATATATATATATATATATATATAACATCATACATCATACATAATATGATTTATATTAGATACATAATATATATATAATATATATATTATATAAAACGTGTTATTGGATTTATAGCTACACGTCACGACATTGCACAAGTGCTTCCAATGATTATTACATGTCTGAAGTTTGTAAAAAAAAAAAAAAAAAAAAAAAAAAAAAAAGAGTTTCTTCACTTACCTAAGAAAATTGGAATACTGTTATAACTTGTTTAAAACAAAACTATGTGTATCAAAAAAATGATAAGTAGGCTATCCTGCTGCAGTCGCGGGTCTGTGCTAGTTTTATTTGAGACATTGCTCGTGTTCTTATAGCGCAGATTTCCGCAGTTCTGCACAGAATCTCGGAGATGCTCTGCAGACGTCACTCAACACCAACAGAAATCTGTGCAGATTCGGCATAGTCCAGCGCAGCTTTGAAATGTTATTGCGGGAGGCTGACTGCGGCTGTGAACCAAAGGGACGATGCAAAGATCACGAGTGACCTGCTACTCATAATGCAAATAACCACTAAAATTACTGCTGCCACCTTGTTAGCGGAGGCAAACAACATTTTATAATTAGCATTGAAAGGCCTAGTCAACGCTACAGGTGGATACACTGTCACAAATATTAATACCCTGTATCTTTCTAAACAAGGTATTTAGGGGAAGTAAATGTGTGACTATAGTCATTGTTACAGATGTGAACGGTATTTAATTCACTGACCTGACTTTTTAATATCCGCCCTTACTCTGGTCCCTCCGCAGTCGGATATGCGACGGACTACTGCAATTGGTTTTTAAAGAATAAGAAAAAAAAAAAAACTATAGTAACCATATCACTACAAGGGTTTCTAAAATCAATCTGAAGTAAGCAGACTGAATAATTGAACTGTAATATAATAAATCAAGGAAGCAGGGTACAAATTAAAGCCTGAGCGGCAAGTTCTGAGGGGAACTGGACAGAAGAAATCTTTTGCAAAGGGAAACAGCTGTCCAACAGAAGCCTGTTTTAGCTTTCATCCTGCCTGCTTTGATACAGTGCATCTCGTGTCACAAGAATGGAAAGAGATTCATGGTGGCAGAAAAAAAGGGGAGATAGGTGGGGTGGGACCATAGTTCCCAGAGCTAAATTACGTGCACATGCTTTAAATTCTTATTTTTATATATATATATATATATATATATATATATCATCATTCCGGAAGGCCTTCTTCAAATAGTGAGGTGACAAAAGCACTGCTCTACCAGTTTAAATCTGGATATTTGCATATAAGCATTTGTTAGAGGCTAAACTGGTAGTTTCCAATAACAAAGGAAGCTTTTAATCTTACTTGGCAGCACATTTGTAAATCCAGAAAACCCTGAGCAAGGATAAAGGGGTTCAACTTTTATAGGAAATAAGAATGGTACTGTAATGTTAAAGAGAAATAAAATAGGACAGTAGCAGGGGGCATGTTTAATTCAGTAAATTTTTAAAAAATGGTAAATGACATGCAATTAATTAAATACAATTACTCAATACCACTTAAATTACAGCACACAATGTATTTTATTTAAAATGACATATTTTAGGGATAAATAAACTAACAGAACGTGGAATACAAACTACTAATGTGTGTTTGTATTCACTATTACAGTACATGCATGCCTTGCATTACTGCATGTCAATAAAGGGGGGAAAAACATCAACCGCATAACTTAGATTTATTTACATGCTAGATCAGATGAGCTTTACAAGATGCAGAAAAAACAAAAAAAACATGAGTCCTGAGGGTAGTTTGGTGCTTGGTTGGGGAGCCCTGTTAAAGTAAGTACAATAAAAGCAGGACATGCCTCATTTCCTTAAGCTCGTCACTACAATCTTTACAGAGATGTTTATGAAGTTCCATCCTCCATACAGTTATGCAGTCATCATCCTGTTGACTAGTTTCATCCTGTTGATGTTTTTTGTCTGTGATACAATATCTCAGATAACTCCAACCCATAACTTAGATCAAAATTCATTATATAGGAGAGAAAACTATCTGTAAAATTACTGTTTGCAGTTTTTTTTTTTTTCTTCTTCAAATAGATTTATTTATTTCAGCCAACATTTTGGTTTTGCTAGGACTTATCTGAGACAATGAATTATTTCAGTTGTAAGGTTCTGTGGCAATAATCTGACAGGTGGCCATCTCGCAGTTTTATCTAGTTGATAAAAAAAATGTTGTGGTAGATAGTTTGGCCTAATACTGTGATCGCAGCCATTCCCTGTTGCTTGTGCTTAAAGGCTTCACAACATCCACCTTAGCATCAACCTTTGCTTTAAAAAATGTTTAAAAGTTTAAAATGTAAACTAGTGTAGGATCACACTGTAACCTGGATGTGTTATTCTGTATTTATAAACAGTTGTAATTAAAATCCATAAAATGATATCTAAAAGCAGATATAAAAAGAGAGAGACTTATTAGCCACGTCAGATTTGAATAAGCACACCAAGCCAGGGAGTCTATATTGAGGTTAAATAATTAATTCCTGTCTTTCTTGCTTACACTACAATATAGCCTAACTAGGGAAAACTATGCCAACAGGTGTTTCTTTCTTTATTTAAAGGCTATCCTTTAATTATACAACCACAGCTGAAACACAGAAAGCACACTGAAGCGGATCCATTTTTTATTTATGCTCCATAAAATAACAGGCTTTTAAGTCAAGCCTTCTAACATAACTGCCCAACCCGTATCACATGGCTGTTTGTTATTGTTGGATGGCACTTGCTGTGAATAAAACAGGAGGCAGAGTGACTTGCTTATGAAGGCTTCTGAAAAGACCCGCTTATCTCTGCAGTTCATCTACAGCCAACAAAAGTACACTCCAAGCGTATATACTGTAAAACAATTACATTCAGCAGGGGCGTTTATAAGTTTCTATCAAGTGTGTGTGCATGACTATGAACAAGAAGAAACTAGGGATTCCTCCAAATACATACACATAGGCAAATGTTGCAAGTGGCATACAGGTTTAAAACAAGATTTAAAACAAGATTACAATAGGAACACACTTGTTCGCAGGATTTAAAGCTATATTACAGTTATATACAGAGAATTTAAAACAAAATTGCCTAAACACCCAAAAACCCAAGAAGAATATGCCAGTGGCCAAGGATTTTATTGAGGAAGATGGCAAGAAAGAAGGTACAACTGACGTTTGCCAGCACTGACGAGTTCCTACATATGCTGTGACGGCACTTTGGAAAGTAACATTAAACAATAATTCCAAACAGTATATAAAAAGCATGAGCCAAAAATAGCTCAAAATAAAGAAACGAAAAAATAAATTAACAAAAAATCGAAAAACAGAAGCCCTAGTTATATTATAAATTTTCCACAGTACCTATGCTTTTCCATGCTTTCATAATGTCATACACTACACGTCTACATGGTTTTATTTTGTTAAACTTTTATAAGGAAAGTCTCAAATTTGAGATAACACACTAAAGAATCTGACCAACAATCAAAAACAGAAAGACGTGCATTATTCGATTAATCTAAACTGTGTTGGATTCTAAAAGACAATTACAAAGGACTTGTTGATGAAAATAAAAAAAACTACTAGATACTATGAAACTGTGTTAAAATTGGGTAAGTTGTAAAAAACAACCTTATGTACAGTAACAATTTCACTTCACAAGTGCCACTTTTTACCTACCGCGTCATTCCTTTAATTGTAAAGAGCATGTAAACAATGTGCCCTGCAAATGGCAGCTTAATTTCTCCATGAACTGTTGAATCAAATCAAAACAGGTGTTTTGCATACCAAGGTTATGAAAATCAAACAAGTGCATGCACGTTTCTTTAGTGTCCTTATTTATTGATTTAAGGATCTACAATGTGGACCACAGGCACCTATTTGCAGCTTCACACAACTAAAACAGGGCAAGACATGGTTTTCCTGACGACATGCTTGTGTATTAGCAGTCTGAAATCTAAAGCCATGACATCTGACAAGCACATGGCAACAGATGAATTCTCCAAAGCCACTATAATGCTACACAATAAAGTGATTATGGGAGTTTTGGAAGAACTAATAATAATAATAATATTAATAATAATAATAATAATAATAATAATAATAATAATAATAATAATAATAATAATAATAATAATAATAATAATAATAATAATAATAATAATAATAATAATGATGACGACAACTTATTTACATAATTTACTTCAACATAAAAATGAAATTGTTGCTCTAAAAGTAATGCTGTTTCAAGGATTTATGTCACCATCTGCTTTCTTGTTTGTTCATTTAAAAACAAATGCAATACATAGTGACCTTCACTGGAGCACCGTTTCAGAGCTAGGCCAAGTGCAAAAAAAAAGCCCATACCAAAGTACCTATAACGCAGAATTAGAAACCCGAAGGCCTTTCTGATAAAGTGTACTGAAGAGAATGGCATGACTATGAAAACAAAAGTAGGAGTTAATTCCCAGAAGGACAAGTACCTCATTCTCATGGAAACCCACCAAACCCAGACCCCCTTCCAAAAATAAAAACAGCAGCTGTTCACATAAATGACAGATAACTTTGAGTGAAAATGAAGGTGGTAATTCACGGAAAACTTGACGTCACACAAGCACTAGACTGTTAGATTTGGAAGAACACTTGAAGTGAATTAGTCAGACTCAATTATCTTTTGTATAAATATACAAAATTCAGGGTCCCCCCCCAATTGATATCTTAAAAAGCACACTTAAGCATTGTAGACTAGTTAAAACATCATTCCCTGTAAAGCCCAGGGCAGACAAATGCAGCACCTCTGGGCATTTTCACCATGTGATACAGCTAGTCCCGGGCACAACAGGAGCGGTATGCACTACCCGGCTAACAATATTCTGTTCTTACAATATTGTAGAAACATTTGAATGGTACAGTACAGTACAGTAGTTGTCAGTACCACACTGTAGGCTATGTACTCAAACATAATTTACAAAACATGATGCAGACATAATTAAAAAAATAAATTAAAAAAAACACTATATGAACACAACTTCGATATTTTATTTAATGCAAATCAAGAAACTACAAAATATCACAAAAGTCTGCCGAAAACTACAATAGTAGTACAGTATTTCATGTTAGATGCTGAAATGTCACATTTTTCAATTTTTGGAAAACTACAAAGCGATAAGCAATTCAATATGTTAATGTAACATTATTAAATTCTATAGGGTGTGATGCAAAACTTATGGTCATAGCGAAATAAAAACACTGGTTTGTTTATCAAAGTTGTTTTTCTGTCATGTATTTGCAGGTGTATGAAACGAGCAATCAACTTATCAAAGACACATACAATACGTTGCTGAGAGCATGTAGCCTACTACTGAATTGTTAGAAAATATATCCTTTTACAGTCAGTCACTCTGTAAAAATAGTAGTTTACAGAAATAATGAAAAAGGGCAAAAAGTGATAACAGTATTAAATTGGCTACTGGAAGGATGCTTATCAGGGGCGATGTATAAAATACTGACCTGCCTGTCGTCATACGAAATATGGGTGGGATCAAATATTTCAGGTACTTGGACACCTCCATAGACAACTATTTAATTTAAGATTTTTCCTGCCAAGCATGTGTTGTCACCACTTGGCAGTGATTGGTTAATCCACTGATGGTATCGTGTGGAAGCCAGAAAATATTCGCTCTGGATTCGATTTGAGCAGCACTGCGGGACTAGCGTTATCGTCCCGCGCTGATCTGTGCAGCGTCATATGAAAGCAATGACAGCGATACAGATGGCAAAATACCTCATGTATCACACCGTGTCATGCCTGTCTGTCTGTCTGTCTGTCCCGGGCTTAATAAGGAAGTCCTTCCCTCAACCCCAACATACATTCCAATCACAGGCAAGACATTTATGGAAGTTCCCATACTGTAACAAACACCACGAAAACACTGGTTATATACCTTACATTTGAATTACGTACCACTTAGCAGCAACCTTTCAGGTCCATCAAAATAACACCAGAAAAACATTACAGATTTCATACAAGAAACAGCACCATAATTTCAAGAAGCGGTTCAAAAGTCAATCTGCTAAAGGCACTTCAAATGACAAATATGGAGGGAAATACTGCACAGTCAGATGTGCCCTCCTTAGGTATATTTCTTTGTTGCCAATATATTGACTAACAAAATAGCACCAGATAAATATATCTGGTCTTTACTATATAAGAGAAAATGTAAATAATGTCATTATATAGCAACACAACACAAACAGGGCTTCACGAATTTACCACTTTGCATTGTTTATCACTTACATACAAAAATAAGTCACCACTGTTCTAACACACATCATGGTGTTCAAAGTATTGGTTTGCTAAGGCACAAATCAGATATGACAGGAAATAGATACATTAGTAGAAACTGATTGCCAGATTAAGGTATGCAAATTATACAGCTGATCACTTTCAATTGATGTGCAACATGTATTTACAGGTTTACTGTTTTATGAAATTGGCTGAAAACAGACAAAGAAAAATAACATGATCTCTTATTCAAAAACTGTTACTTCCCAATAAAGATGGGGCCCTAGAGACATAGCTTTGGGAGAATGTGTAAGAATCCTTTGTTTAAACAGACGTAATCTTTATCTAATTAGGCGTCTACCTGTTTGTCCTTTAAATGCATTGGTCAGTAAATGTGGTGCATTTAAAGCAGCAAAAAAACAAACTAGTTTGAAAACAACAAAACACAAAAAAAAAAGAAACAAAAATCATACTCTTCGTCCAAGGTTGCGGATAAGTGATACACAATGTAATGTGCAACCAAAAAGAAGTGTGACTTTCTCAGTGTGTAAAACATTTTCTGCACTTGATAAAAGCGCAGGTGCATTATGAAAAACATGCAGCCTGATTCTTAGAGATGACTTGCACACAAACCCCAATGAACTTGATTTCACACCCAAGTGACGATGCTCAGATTCCAAGTCCTTGGACTCTTATTAGTCTATTACTATTATTAATTCCAATTCCAACATTTTTTATATATATATATATATATATATATATATATATATATATATATATATATATACACATACACACACACACACACACACAGTGCCTTGCAAAAGAATTCAGACCCCTGACCAATTCTCTCATATTACTGAATTACAAATGGTACATTGAAATTTCGTTCTGTTCGATATTTTATTTTAAAACACTGAAACTCAAAATCAGTTATTGTAAGGTGACATTGGTTTTATGTTGGGAAATATTTTTAAGAAAAATAAAAAACTGAAACATCTTGCTTGCATAAGTATTCAACCCCCACACATTAATATTTGGTAGAGCCACCTTTTGCTGCAATAACAGCTTTAAGTCTTTTGGGGTAAGTATGTACCAGCTTTGCACACAGTGTCGGAGTGATTTTGGCCCATTCTTCTTGGCAGATTTGCTCCAGGTTGTTCAGGTTGGTTGGACGACGCTTGTGGACCGCAATTTTCAAATAGTGCCACAGATTCTCAATGGGATTGAGATCAGGACTTTGACTGGGCCACTGTAGGACATTCACCTTTTTGTTCTTGAGCCACTCCAATGTTGCTTTGGCCTTGTGCTTGGGATCACTGTCCTGCTGAAAGGTGAATCTCCTCCCAAGCTTCCGTTTTTTAGCGGACTGAAGCAGATTCTCTTGCAGTATTTTCCTGTATTTTGCTCCATCCATTCTTCCTTCAGTTGTAACAAGATGCCCAGTCCCTGCTGACGAAAAGCATCCCCACAGCATGATGCTGCCACCACCATACTTCACTGTAGGGATGGCGTGTCTTGAAGCATGGGCAGTGTTAGGTTTGCGCCACACATAGCGCTTTCAGCTTTGGCCAATAAGCTCTATCTTGGTCTCATGTGACCACAAAACCTTTTCCAACATCGCAGCTGGGTCACTCTCATGCTTTCTGGTAAACTCCAGACGTGCTTTCAGATGGTATTTTTTGAGTAACAGCTTCTTTCTTGCCACCCTCCCATACAGGCCAGTGTTATACAGAGCTCTTGTTATGGTTCACTGGTCCACCATTACTCCACTCCCAGCCACTGAACTCTGTAGCTCCTTCAAAGTGATTGTTGGCCTCTCTGGCTTCTCTCACAAGTCTCCTTCTTGTTTGAGCGCCGAGTTTTGAGGGACAGCCTTTTCTTGGCAGTGCCTGGGTGGTGTGATGCAGCTTCCACTTCCTGATTATTGATCCAACTGTGCTCACTGGGCTATCCAAACACTTGGATATTATTTTGTACCCTTTCCCTAATATATGCATTTGTATTACTTTATCTCTAACTTCTGTAGAATGCTCTTTGGTCTTCATTTTCCTTCAGAGTCACAGCCTTACCAATGATCCTTCAACAGTGAGGTTTTTATCCAGAAAATGTGACAGCAACTTTAATGGTTCACAGGTGGAGGCCAATGGTAAGGTAACTGTGTCCTCGTTAGGGCATTTTCTTTCATCGGTGCAAACTGGGAGCTTCCACAGCAGAGGGGTTGAATACTTATGCAAGCAAGATATTTCAATTTTTTATTTTTCTTAAAAATATTTTCCAACATAAAACCAATGTCACCTTACAATAACTGATTTTGAGTTTAAGTGTTTAAAAATAAAATATCAAACAGAACAAAATTTCAATGTACCATTTGTAATTCTGTAATATGAGAGAAATGGGCAGGGATCTGAATACTTTTGCAAGGTACTGTGTGTGTTATATATATATATATATATACACACACATACACACACACAGTGGCTTGCGAAAGTATTGACCCCCCTTGGCATTTTTCCTATTTTGTTGCCTTACAACCTGGAATTAAAATGGATTTTTTAGGGGTTTGTATCATTTGATTTACATAACATGCCTACCACTTTGAAGATGCAAATTATTTTTTATTGTGAAACAAACAAGAAATAAGACAAAAAAACAGAAAACTTGAGCGTGCATAAGTATTCACCCCCCCAAAGTCAATACTTTGTAGAGCCACCTTTTGCAGCAATTACAGCTGCAAGTCTCTTGGGGTATGTATCTATAAGCTTGGCACATCTAGCCAATGGGATTTTTGCCCATTCTTCAAGACAAAACTGCTCCAGCTCCTTCAAGTTGGATGGGTTCCGCTGGTGTACAGCAATCTTTAAGTCATACCACAGATTCTCAATTGGATTGAGGTCTGGGCTTTGACTAGGCCATTCCAAGACATTTAAATGTTTCCCCTTAAACCACTCGAGTGTTGCTTTAGCAGTATGCTTAGGGTCATTGTCCTGCTTGAAGGTGAACCTCTGTCCCAGTCTCAAATCTCTGGAAGACTGAAACAGGTTTCCCTCTAGAATTTCCCTGTATTTAGCGCCATCTATCATTCCTTCAATTCTGACCAGTTTCCCAGTCCCTGACGATGAAAAACATCCCCACAGCATGATGCTGCCACCACCATGCTTCACTGTGGGGATGGTGTTCTCGGGGTGATGAGAGGTGTTGGGTTTGCGCCAGACATAGCGTTTTTCTTGATGGCCAAAAAGCTCAATTTTAGTCTCATCTGACCAGAGTACCTTCTTCCATATGTTTGGGGAGTCTCCCACATGCCTTTTGATGAACATCAAACGTGGTTGTTTATTTTTTTCTTTAAGCAATGGCTTTTTTCTGGCCACTCTTCCGTAAAGCCCAGCTCTGGAGTGTACGGCTAAAGTGGTCCTATGGACAGATACTCCAATCTCCGCTGTGGAGCTTTGCAGCTCCTTCAGGGTTATCTTTGGTCTCTTTGTTGCCTCTCTGATTAATGCCCTCCTTGCCTGGTCTGTGAGTTTTGGTGGGCGGCCCTCTCTTGCCAGGTTTGTTATGGTGCCATATTCTTTCCATTTTTTAATAATGGCTTTAATGGTGCTCCGTGGGTTTCTGATATTTTTTTATAACTCAACCCTGATCTGTACTTCTCCACAACTTTGTCCCTGACCTATTAGGAGAGCTCCTTGGTCTTCATGGTGCCGCTTGCTTGGTGGTGCCCCTTGCTTAGTGGAGTTGCAGACTCTGGGGCCTTTCAGAACAGGTGTATATATACTGAGATCATGTGACAGATCATGTGACACTTAGATTGCACACAGGTGGACTTTATTTAACTAATTATGTGACTTCTGAAGGTAATTGGTTGAACCAGATCTTATTTAGAGGCTTAATAGCAAAGGGGGTGAATACATATGCACGCACCACTTTTCCGTTAATTATTTTTTTGAATTTTTTGAAACAAGTTATTTTTTTCATTTCACTTCACCAATTTGGACTATTTTGTGTATGTCCATTACATGAAATCCAAATAAAAATCAATTTTAATTCCAGGTTGTAAGGCAACAAAATAGGAAAAATGCCAAGGGGGGGTCAATACTTTCGCAAGCCACTGTGTATATTATAATGACCTCTCTCGGGCATCAGAGTGGGCAACTTTCAAAAAAGTTGAAAATGGTGAAAGGAGAGAATGTGAGAGGGGGATCCTTTAAAGTTAAAATGCTGCATTCCAAGCCACCTCCGAGTGGTTAATAGAAGAAAAAAAATTGTATACAAAAAATTGTTAAAATATTTACTGCAACTGTTGTTATACAAAGAACTTACCTAACACATTATTTTGCATTGCTGTACTTCCATAAAAGTATTATAGTTGTTTCCTGCACAAGCAGCTATTGGCTATGCTAAGTTGTCAGTTAACATTATGACCCATTTTGCATTTAAAATGTTAATTATTCTTCCTTTGCAAGTCTTATGTGTGTGTCCATTTTTGACTTTTCCTAAATATATTAATTAAATATCCTGATGGCGTTTGACAGCCAGAATTGCAAAAATTATAAAGTTATAAACAGTTCTACATAGAACCACCACGCGGATCAATGCGACCCATGCATTACAATCTTTTTTTTTTTTTTTTTTTTTTTTAAATATAACGTAAGATATTCTATTATTTTTGTAAATGCATCAAACAAGACACGCCCCCTCCTCCTAGCACACGCGTTTTTTTTTTTCTTCAAGCCTTTGTTTGTAGACTGATTACAAGACAGAAATTGCTATGACAGTGGATTTGTCAAGACGCCAACTCAGTGAAAGCCTAGTTGCTTATTTTTCAATGTACCTGGGAGACAACAGTCTTTCGTTTTGTTCCACAAATGCAACTGGGAATATATCAGAAGGAAATATTTAATCTTGAAAGTAGTCATTTTAATTGGAATATGGCAAGCTGCACTGAGATGCATACAGCAAACTGAAATGACAGGTAGGATAACAATTTATGTGCCTAATAACATATTTTATATATTCTTTTTTAGTATGTACCAGTTTATACATGTTTACAGAATAGTGTTCAATGGAACTGTGTCTATGTTTACAACACAGCTCCTGGATGCAGGCACAGTCAGCTGGCAGACGCGTACACTCCTCCATAGAGTACAATGCAGCCGTCATACTGGAAATAATTATTTCGTTTTAATAGTTTTGTGTTTACATAAACCCATTCACACGGATACATGTACATACCCGTTTCTTTTAAAAGGTTTTAAATTATTTTATTATATTTTTTCACTGTTTGTAGTCGTGCTGTATATGCACTCATTATAAAAATAAAGCACTTTATGTTTAATTTTCCATTTAAATACGGTGTTTGTGCGAAGCAAATGTTAGATGTGATGTTCACGAATACATCTTTTGAGTGTATCCGATAGTATGTCTTTCATTTTCATAATGAAAAAACCCATGTGGCGGTTCTAGATAGTACAAAAATCTGGCAGTTCTAGTATTAATTGCACAAATTCACAGCAGTGTCTAGGTCAACCAATTTAATTTCTAACTATGAATCGATTTACAATGTGTTTTTGGTTATCTGGGGTTAACACTTTTTACTTTGGCCGCTGTCCCTTCTTCAGCAGCTGACTGATGGGATTTACAGGATCTCTTGGCCACTTTGCAACAACAGTTCCTTGGCCTTTCGCTTGGGCAAACTGGCTGTCATAAGGATTGTGGATCTTAATTGCCTTGATTTGACAAGTTGTACATGGCTTGATCTTTCTGTGCTCTTCATGTTCCCGTTTCAAGGACTTGTAGGCCGTTCTCATGTTCTTACAGTTTGGATTAGCAGGATCATGTAGGGGAACATCTGGACAGCTAATTTCTCATTGCATACTTTACTGTTTGAATGTCACTGTATGTACTGATGTTTAGTCTGCCTGACCTGGAATCTACAATGTCGTTAAATGATCCTTCCACCTTGGCAGCATGAAAGCAGCTCTTCACATCTTATTCATTGGCATTCTTTCAGTGATAGTGGATACTTTTGATTGGTTTATACATGGGAAGAACTTCACAAACCTACTTCATACAAATTCACTAATATTTTGCAAGAAAGAAAAACGTCTCTGAAAACTGAAGAAAAAGAGCTGGAACAAAAGTATAAAAAAAAAGATTAAATAACTATATTGATTAAAATAAAATGAAGAAATGCAAAAGTCACAGTATAAAATTACAGAAAAAACAGTAAAATACATTCTCTCTCACAGCTACCGTAGCCATTTAAGAACATAAGAACATAAGAAAGTTTACAAACGAGAGGAGGCCATTCGGCCCATCTTGCTCGTTTGGTTGTTAGTAGCTTATTGATCCCAAAATCTCATCAAGCAGCTTCTTGAAGGATCCCAGGGTGTCAGCTTCAACAACATTACTGGGGAGTTGATTCCAGACCCTCACAATTCTCTGTGTAAAAAAGTGTCTCCTATTTTCTGTTCTGAATGCCCCTTTTTCTAAACTCCATTTGTGACCCCTGGTCCTTGTTTCTTTTTTCAGGCTGAAAAAGTCCCTTGGGTCGACACTGTCAATACCTTTTAGAATTTTGAATGCTTGAATTAGGTCGCCACGTAGTCTTCTTTGTTCAAGACTGAACAGATTCAATTCTTTTAGCCTGTCTGCATATGACATGCCTTTTAAGCCCGGAATAATTCTGGTCGCTCTTCTTTGCACTCTTTCTAGAGCAGCAATATCTTTTTTATAGCGAGGTGACCAGAACTGAACACAATATTCAAGATGAGGTCTTACTAGTGCATTGTACAGTTTTAACATTACTTCCCTTGATTTAAATTCAACACTTTTCACAATGTATCCGAGCATCTTGTTAGCCTTTTTTATAGCTTCCCCACATTGTCTAGATGAAGACATTTCTGAGTCAACAAAAACTCCTAGGTCTTTTTCATAGATTCCTTCTCCAATTTCAATATCTCCCATATGATATTTATAATGTACATTTTTATTTCCTGCGTGCAGTACCTTACACTTTTCTCTATTAAATGTCATTTGCCATGTGTCTGCCCAGTTCTGAATCTTGTCTAGATCATTTTGAATGACCTTTGCTGCTGCAACAGTGTTTGCCACTCCTCCTATTTTTGTGTCGTCTGCAAATTTAACAAGTTTGCTTACTATACCAGAATCTAAATCATTAATGTAGATTAGGAATAGCAGAGGACCTAATACTGATCCCTGTGGTACACCGCTGGTTACCACACTCCATTCTGAGGTTTTTCCTCTAATCAGTACTTTCTGTTTTCTACATGTTAACCACTCCCTAATCCATGTACATGTGTTTCCTTGAATCCCAACTGCGTTCAGTTTGAGAATTAATCTTTTGTGCGGGACTTTGTCAAAAGCTTTCTGGAAATCTAAATAAACCATGTCATATGCTTTGCAATTATCCATTATCGATGTTGCATCCTCAAAAAAATCAAGCAAGTTAGTTAGGCACGATCTCCCTTTCCTAAAACCATGTTGACTGTCTCCCAGTACCCTGTTACCATATAGGTAATTTTCCATTTTGGATCTTATTATAGTTTCCATAAGTTTGCATATAATAGAAGTCAGGCTTACTGGTCTGTAGTTACCTGGTTCAGTTTTGTTTCCCTTTTTGTGGATCGGTATTACGTTTGCAATTTTCCAGTCTGTCGGTACCACCCCTGTGTCAAGAGACTGCTGCATGATCTTGGTTAGCGGTTTGTAAATTACTTCTTTCATTTCTTTGAGTACTACTGGGAGGATCTCATCCGGCCCAGGGGATTTGTTTATTTTAAGAGCTCCTAGTCCCTTTAACACTTCTGCCTCAGTTATGCTAAAGTTATTTAAAACTGGATAGGAACTGGATGACATGTGGGGCATGTTGTCAGTATCTTCCTTTGTAAAAACTTGTGAAAAGTAATCATTTAACATATTTGCTATTTTTTTTTCTTCCTCTACGATTTTGCCATTTGTATCTCTTAAACATTTAATCTCCTCTTTGAATGTTCTCTTGCTGTTGTAATATTGGAAAAACATTTTGGAATTGGTTTTAGCTCCCTTAGCAATGTTTATTTCTATTTCTCTCTTGGCCTTTCTAACTTCCTTTTTGACTTGCGTTTGCAGTTCTGTGTACTCTTTCTGCGTACTTTCTTTTTGGTCCTTTTTTAATGCTCTGTAAAGTGCCTTTTTTCGCTGAATATTTTTTTTTAATTGATCTATTAAACCATTTTGGCAATTTAGTTTTACATTTAGATTTGTCTACTTTAGGGATATAATTGTTTTGCGCCTCTAGTACTACATTTTTGAAGAACAACCATCCTTCTTCTGTGGGTGTTTTCTCTATTTTACTCCAATCTACTTCTGTTAGTCTCTGTTTCATACCTTCATAGTTTGCTTTTCTAAAATTGTAAACCTTAGCTTTAGTCTTTACTTTTGGGGATTTAAAAAACACTTCAAATGAGACCATGTTGTGGTCTGAGTTTGCCAGTGGTTCTCTGACCTCTGTTTTAGTTATTCTATCTTCGTTATTTGAAAAGACTAAATCAAGGCATGCCTCCCCTCTAGTGGGTGCCTTGACAAATTGTGTTAGGAAGCAGTCATTTGTCATTTCCACCATTTCTATTTCATCCTTCGCGCTACCCACCGGGTTTTCCCATTTTATTTGGGGGAAGTTGAAATCCCCCATTAGTATGGCTTCTCCTTTGCTACACACATTTCTAATGTCATTGTATAACAGATTATTGTGCTCACCGTCTGAATCTGGCGGTCTATAGCATGCTCCTATTATTATGCCCTTTTGAATTTTTGTCTGTTATTCTGACCCATATTGATTCGGTTTTATTTTCTTTGTCCAGGTTTAACACCTGGGCTTCAAGACTGTTTCTTATGTATAGCGCTACCCCTCCTCCTCTTCTGTCCTGCCTGTCTTTCCTATACAGTGTATACCCACAAATATTATATTCGTCCCCATCACTCTCAGATAACCACGTTTCTGTAACACCTATCACATCACAGTTACCTGTTAGTGCATTGCTTCAAGTTCTAGAATTTTGTTTCTGATACTTCTAGCATTTAGATAAATACATTTAATGGTTGTCTTACCTGAGTTGTTGTTCTTGTTTAGATGCGGTCTCCCTTCTGTTTTTTTGTTGATTTCTCCCCCCTTCCTTTCTAGTTTAAATGCTTCCGTAAACGATTATTTCATTAACCCCTTGCGGTCCCTATGTCGGACTAGGTCCGACATTACAATTTTCCATTTCCAGCCCGATGTCGGACCCTGTCCAACATCAAAGAGACGCCAAGCACAGGTCTCTAGTCATTTTTTCTCCGGAAAAAGATGAGAAAACCTTTCAATGACCGAGTGAGACCGACAGGAGCCGAATGAAGCCAAAAAAAAAAAAAAAAAACACAAAAAAGGGCACTCAAAGAATATCACAGACATTTGCAGAGCGTTTCTTCAGATGTTACAGTAAGAAAATAATGACTTTGATCGCATTATTGGAGGAGTTTGGTTATAAAACGAGTGATCAGAGGATTTATCAGTATGCACGATTATAAAGAGGTATGTGAAAAATACATGAACTAGGGGTGGGGCTTGGCTGGAGCAGTACTGATGTCCTTTTGCTATGCAGGGCCTTTTAATTACTAGCTTTTTTATTGGCTAAAAACTTGGCAAGTCTGGTCTCCTGGACCAAGGTTTGAAGCCACTACTCCTGAAAAAGCGGCTTTGTGTACCCATGGCTTAAAAGCAGCAATATTGACCCGCTGTTCAAGTGTGGGTTAATCCCATAAAACACTTTTGAGTGTAAAAACGAAAATATGCATAGAGTCGAAAACTGGACACTAGGCAATTTTAATACATCGTTGTAAAGGCTTTTTCGTCAGATATACTAAAAGAAATAGGTTACCAGTACATATAATTAAGCAGATAAAATAAAAGTATAAAACTTACCTGGTAGTTTGTAATTCGTTGCATAGATTTTTCAGCTTTTCGGCCTCTTTGTATGTTTCAACGTTTTGAAGTGATCGTCTAAAGCTTGTTTTCCTCGATTGCCATACTTGAACTCCATCTCACAAAGAAGGCAGTAAGCCTTGCCCGCATAGTGCAGCTTATGAACATACTTCCCAACAAAAAAAAAAAAAACTATTTCTCTGTCTAGCCACTTCCAGTTCCACCAGTTCTTAACACTTTTGTCAATCTCCTTTATATTGACCTTTTGGTCGCGCTCTACAAACAGCCTTGCAACTGTCAAATCATGAAATAGCGGGAGCAAAGAGAAATCATACACAAAGCAGCCATGTGATAGGATGAATAATTTTTCAGCAGCCAATAAGCCATCGAGTAACAAATGGGCACACCATACATTTGGTAAACTAAAGCATGGCGGTAAAAAAGGCCTGCAATTTTTACACGATTATAAAAAATGTCCTAGGCAGTCAAAAAAAAAAAAAATGGAAAAAAAAATGGAAATCCACGGAAAAGCTGACATTTCTCATGTTTGACATCATGTCTGTACAACTATTTTAACATTTGCAAGATGCCAACACTAAGTATTTTGATCATCACGGGTTTAACTCCTTTAAGAACCCTGTTGCTATGACAAGTGGTGTAGCTAAGGGGTGGTTTTAGGGGTTTGAATCCCCCCCACCCTCGGAATTCATTATCACAACGTGGGATAGAGAAAAATAATGTCAGCTACCTGTGACACTGGAAACCACCATCCCAACCAATGTAAGCTCTGACCCATGAGCTGTTTGCCTAAGCAAACTTTATATAAAAAATAAAATTAAAAAAAAACCACAACAGTCAAACACATATCTAGTTCTCCTATCATTTTTACACCAGATTCAACCTTTGTCTTCTTTGATTGGACAACATGTTTACATGTACTGTTAAAACATAAGTGCGATGAGACGGCAAAGTCGAAGATGAATACTGGCATTACAGGTGAAAAAAAACCCTAAAAAATCTGTAATTTTGTCATTTGTCCTACTGCCTTTAAACAAGTGGTTTTCCAAGTGCCAGTGTTTCCAGCAGGGACCACCAGGTGTACCAGTAACTATGTGCAATCTAAAGTGTGATTTGCACAGGACTGAAAATCAGTTATTACTCTAGCTTGTCTTGTTTGCTTTGTTTTGTTATTTTTTCATCAGGTGAAACTGGAAGAAGCGCTGTGTAACTGCACAATATAAAGAAGACTGATCTGGCACTAGAGAGAATTTTAAAAAAAAGTCGGAAATCAAGTGTGACGGGTCAGTGCATTAATTTGTTACATATTACAAAAAGAGGTAAAAAGCGACTGACGTGTATCTTGGTAACGACTATCCGAGTGCTGACTGCATCAGAATGGAAAAAAAAATGGAAGAGCGTGGTCTTTTAGATTTGGTGGTAGGCTACTTGACAGCATTTTTGATGATTTTCCAAAAATAAATAGTCCAGTTTGTGTTTCGTTTTAAAGGCTTTTTATTTTCTATATAAAATGTTGCTACTACAATAATAATATTTAATATCGCAGAAACTGTCACATAATGTGCCATTTTTTACCATTAAAACAAGTAAAAAAATATCTCATGATTTAACTTTAATCACATAATCCTGGAGATACTCGTATATCCTGAAATGTACTGCACTGTGTACCAGTTACACTTGTGCATGAAAACTTTACAGGAACGGGACAACCCTCAACACTGAAGATGCAGTGTGTACTAAAAGAGCATTCTTAAAATAACATTTTCGGCACGACTAGCCTATCTGTGATACTGGTTGCTTTTACTCTTGGATCATGGTTAAGCAAATGACCCCATTTTCACACATGAAGATTTATTTCTGTTTTATATTTATACTTTGGAATGCAGCAAAAAAAGTTAACATCTGCACAATTCTGGTTTGAAATACATACAAAAACAAAAACGTTGCTGCTCCAATTGCTGTGCCATTAATCTTGAGAGCTGATTCAAGAACACCTTGCAATAACAACTGAACAGTAGAGTATACTGTACTAGGGCATAGCACAGTTCACATGATCACTTATGAAAATGTTGGCAAAAGGTGATGTCAGGTTTTTGGCACAATACAAGCTAAAATTTTGTCAAAATGTCTGACTGGCTTTAAAAAAATAAAATAAAAACTCTTTCATTTGGTAACCTAGAACACAGCTGTTAACCCTTTCTGTTTTGTGAACAGTTTATAAATGCCAATTTGACAGTTGCATTGAATGCATTCTACAAATGCCTTTTTATTTATTTATTTATGTTTACAAGTCTAAAGTTTAATACTTTGTACCTCATTACTGTAAAAGATAAACCTATTCATGTGTTCCAAGTTCCTGATTGCACAGGGAGAAAATAATAAGATTTTTTTGTACAAAAAAAACAATAAACCCTTAGACAAAACAGAGCATGCTGTACTTAACTGTACACAACCACAGACTCCTTACTCTTCAAGACCTCACTAACTATTCTTCAACGTTAACCATTCTTTCATGGATATACAGTAGTGTCCGCACATAGGAACACCTCCTAAGAGAACACTTTGGCTAAGAGAACAGCCTTGTGGTGAAACAACATTTTCCCCATTGTAAATGCCCCGCATAAAGGAACATGAACTTTGCTTTTAAAAAAAAAAAAAAAAACCTTTTTGGCACAGATAGTAGGGCTGCAACGAAGGGTACATTTTGACCTTCGAAGGTTCAGAACACATTACCGAAGGAAGGTTTGAACGTGACGTCACCATAGCTACTTGTTTATATTTGACTGAAAATCCTATTATTTTACAGGTAAGCCATTTAAATGGAATAAAACAAACATTCATATGTACTTTACTTTAAAAATACATTATATAGAAAAGTAATCATGTTTTTATAATTTAAATAAAAATGCACATTGTTTATTTACATGTAATTGATGCTGCTTGCGTACAGTAAGCTTGCATTGCAGCAGCACAAACCGACTTAGGCAAAACAAACACCATTTAACAGTCACTGTTCCAAGCAGGTTAGTAGTCAGTCACATTTTTACTAGTAATAATAAAATAATAATAATAATAATAATAATAATAATAATAATAATAAATTAACTTACGCTTGTCAAGTGACCCCAGATACATGATACATCAGCCTCCATGATACATCAACAATGCTTGCACAGTACACATTTTTTTTTTTTGGTCATCTGGGCATTCAACAAAAAAAAAATCCAAAACAGCAGAATGGTTTCGAGGTATTTCGTCTGACGAATTCCTGGCTAGCAAATGAACCTTCGAATACAGCCCTAACCGATAGCGATTCATTCACAACTGTTTTGTTACCTAGTAACTTATCATCATCCACCTTAAATTCAAATGGGTTACTCAACCGTTTCAAAAGTGACTCGTCATCACAAGGGTGTCTTCAGGCACACTGATTGGTTTATTCAATCTTTCCAGAACCGCTGTCATTTATCAATGCCTCATTTTGTACTCTGACTTCCGCGAGTGCACCTCATCGCTACAAAATGGCATGAAAACAAACCATGAAAAATGCCGCTGTTTCTCTTGTTATAAAAAGACAGAAACTGTTTCATCTCTTGAAAAAAAATCTGAACCGGACAAGTCACTGAGAAATGTGGGTTCTCTTTCTGGTGAGCTGCTTCCCTGTTCTGTTAAATAATTTTTTGCATGTCTTGAATATTTAAAAAAATATCCATTGCAAATAAACTGCATGCCCCTTTCTGATCAAGAGCATTTTTAAACCACTAAAGGCATCCTCAATATTAGGTATTGAGCAAATCGGAAACACTGACAACTTACCTCCACAGTGTGCGGTTCATAGCCCTGTATTACACTATCCCATTTTTTCAGAATGGTTGTGAAAGTGTTTGCAGTAATGTTGAAATGTGCAGCAACATCTTTTTTTCTTTTTTTATTGTATGGTGGTGCATCATCCACTGCTTTCAACACCTCCACTTTTGCAAGGTAATGATGTGTCAGCACTATGGCAACTTGAAGGGCATGTAACCTGTAGTCCCAAAACATCGCTAAAATATAAGGCACTAATCTGGATGCAAGTTAATACATTTCCAAACATCCATTGCGTTCAGCTGTTCGAACTAGAGTGATTCGTTTTATTGAAATGACCGGGACCATGAAGAAAATCTATAGTATCAAGAAATGTTTCTACTCGAGTTAATTTTAATGAGAATTGAGTACGCGTAAAACAAAAAAAAAATCTCTTATGCCCCTTCATTTCCAGCCCCCTTGGCAGTTATACAATCTGGCGATTTAAATCATGGGAATTATTCTTGTATTTACTTTTAGTGTTAGCGGCCCATTGTCTGCTTTGACCATACAGGCCTTTGCTTTCACTGCTGCCTCCAGTAATCAACAGCCCCGCCGCCCTTCCATTAAAAAAAAAAAAGAAAGAAAAAAACTACAAGGGAATTAAGTAAATCCCAAATATGTCTACCGAATCTGAGCCATTGCAATAGCAATCTGGCTAACGCACTTTATGACCTCCCGAAAAAAACAAAAAAATAACACAACATGGTGACTTAGGAAGACAACAGGTTTATATTCATAGTCATTCTTTTTAAAACACACTGTACTAAACATACACTACAGGTCCAGCGATAAAGTAAAGCTTCAGAGCCCTCTGCTGTTGCGCAACTACAAGCAGCTGTTTTCAAGAGGCAGGGCAAGTCTCTTTTTGGTTCTGGAATGTTGTAACAGCGAGCATGCTTTGTCTTAAGGCTGTGGATGTATGGTTTTACAGAACAGTCAGTTCATAAGAAAACACAGAAAGAAGACAGTTAAAATAACAAGCATTTCTCTCTAATGGTATGCAAACCTGTCAGTGAAGGTCTTTTCTTACTACCTACCGGCTCTGACTATGTGCCCTGTATTGAAGAAAAGTTTGAGGTGGGGTGAAAGGGGGTCAGGGTGGTGGGTGGTAGGGTTATACAGACAGCAACACAAGTATAAATAAAACATTTGCTGGAATGACTTAACAGGATTCAGCAAGACGTAATAAACAGAATTGTTTGAAGTTAGGTTCCACTCATAATTACAGTCTTTTGTTTTAATAGCAGGGGGAAGAAATAAATTTAAAAAAAAGACCAACAGCTCACAGCAAAACACTAACAAAGAGGCTTCACTTCCTTCTATTTCAACCTATTGCACATCTAAAAATGAGAGCATCTGGAACAGAAAAACAATAAGGGGTAACAACAAACCAATAACTGAGACAAATTACACGCTTTCACCATACCACTGCGCTCTTTTTGCTTTTGTTCCACATGCATTAAAAATAATACAAAATAATAACAGATTGGTAAGCTAACAATCTTAAAGTTAAAAATTATTTTTAAGAAAGGAAGAAAGAACTAAATAAAATCACCTTCAGATGTTAAAAACTACTAAAAAGTTCAAACACAGCTAACTTGAATGGAGGCTTGCTGATTTGAAAAAGAAGCTGCAGCTGCTCGTCCAACAAGGCAGTTGTGGGAACTGATAATGTACTTCTACAATGAAGAAAAAAAAAAGAGAGATTCTTTAAACAATGTTCATCATTCAGATCTACCAAATTTTATGAAGTACTGCCAGCTACAGTTCAGATCAAAAACAGTCAAAAGATCACTAAAAAAGAAAAAAAAAAACAACCTCAAAACAGGTCCCATAGATACAGACAATGCCCCGTTTTTTTATTTATCTTAAAGCCCCTATAAAGTAGAGTTTGGAGACAACTGTAGATCACTTTGAATGCTATGCCCATTCACTTCCATTAAAATACACCTGTCTACAGTCCAAGACAATTGTTACTGTATAGTGCATCATCTTAAGCATACTGGCAACATTAGGAGCAACAACCAGGCTTTGCAGCAGTGCCCAATGCTTCACACACCCAGTTCAAGAGTTTATGTTTCAGCATAGACTTTTAGCCATTCAGTGATGTTACTTTTCCATTAGTTCTAAGATGAACGGGTATCTATTTCATATAATTATTTAAAAGGATCTAATGTATTATTGTATGTTGACTTTTGAGGGTAAAGACTCAAAAAGAAAGTATATGCAGTATGAATCTTCATAGTGAGTTTAACAAGGCATTCATAAATTTATTTCTTCAAATCCATAACCCAGACACCTAAGGCTGTATCACTGGAATTGCTGTATCTTTATAGAGCAACTGAATTCAACAGTGTACAAGTCATGCATAGTGGTAATTTTAGCAACATTGCTGCTTAACTTTGGCACCCAGAAACAATAATATATGATCTCTACAAGCAAGACAAATCAATCTAAGTATAACTATGTCTGGGGCAAACAACATAACATTTCAGTAAGGACAGCTTACTTGTATATCCCCTCCTCCTCGTACTGTATATCGAATACAAGAAAATCAAACGCACACAATGCAAAACTAATTACACTTAACCTATGTGTCCGAATTATTCTGCAGGCACATTACCGTTTTTCAGATAGAAATTCCACAAAAAAAAGTTCTGTCCCCTCACAATAAAAGTTGTGCATTATAAACTATAATGCCCTGTACCCATAAATCAGAAAGCTGTTTAGAATCGTCTAATTGCCGAAAGCAAGCAGCCATTTAACTGCTAATCCCAACCCTACTATTAAAACATACAGTACTCAGCAGGGAATACCATTGGAACAGGCACTACTGCAGGCTCTTGTCAAACAGTTTTGAGAAACCATGTCAGTGTACCAGTCAGGTTTTAGTAAATGTAATGAAAGAGTAGCTCACAGTGACCTATATTCACAGTATGTATAATAACTTGAAAGTTTTAATAAAACTTTAGCTTTCACCAGCCCAACCCATCAAAGACAGAACGTATGTCACCTTGGCCCAGAAAAGTGCTAATGAATTGTCATCACAATCGAGGTCACGTACATGTAGCTAGCATGGGTTGTCTAGACATATCTTAAAATAAAAATTGTAATGTGTGCTCAGGCACAGGAAAATTGTATCCTATAAAACATCTTCAGTATTATCTGTTGCTTTATCCTAACAGCAAACAAGTCTTTCCAGTTGTCAAGCCTAGCTACATGGAAAATACTTGTGTTATGTTTCTATTGTCTGAATGTACCATATTCATGCAATGTAATTATTTGCAGTGTTGCAAGCCATTTCAAGAGCTTTATGTAAGGCACTGAATCATAAACTACTTAAGTTAATACATAAGTAACAATAAATACAATTAGTTATATAAATTAGGATAGTTATATATACTGTACGCAGTGCACACATTCACGCTGTAGAAACAACTGACCTGCCAATTTCTCATTATTTTTTTAAAAAAAGGACCCTGCAACAAATCCGTTGCTGGTTTCTATGGTCACACACATGAATCAATTGTGCATTTTTTTTGACACCTTCCGCTTGTCTCCTTAGGATCAATGCTCCTACCAAAGTGCCAATGTATTCAGGATTGTGATGGCTTAATACAGTGTAGCTGAAACAGTTTACAAGTCATGACAGTATGAATAACATTACAATGACCAATCACAGGATCTGCTCTATCTCCACTGGTTTTAAACAACAGACTTTATACTAGAAGCTATTTCATGTAGAGTAGACAAGCAGATTTTGCGGATTTAAATTTTTTTTTTTTTTCTAAATTCATTTTCTCCAAAGTTCTCCAAGTGTTGTTTTATAAGCAAATGGAAAACAGGTTAGCACAGGTGGAATTTAACCTCCAATACAAGCCAATAAAAAAAAGAATACAAGTCAAAATGACCGCCTGTCTCAGTGGATCAATTCAATAGAAAAACTCCCATGGGTGCGTACCACCACATCAACAAGCAGAACTCTACTGATGCCCCAAAAACCTGGTACAGCAGATCAGCTCAAAGGAGCAATCTTAAAAAAACAACATTGACAGTTGTTCAGTTAGAGAAGGAAACTTTAAATCAAAGGAACATTATTAGTGTATATCAAAGTCATGTGCATGTAGCCAACGTCCTTGTGTGTCCATGAAAAGAGATCGGTAACACTTTGATGAACCATGACTGGCTACGAAATGTGGAAAAACTTAACAGCTGCTAATATATACAGGTCAAGTCTTTAATTAAAGAAAACAAATATCAATATTTAAAAAAAAAAAAAGATTAGTATTCCAGTAGGCATCTTTACAGATGCTGAATGTCTTGGTGGTTGAATTGATTCAGCATTAAGAGGTCAAGCCAAAATACTCAATACTTTGGTTGTGGAAAATTGGTGTCAGAAAGTTCCTCTGCAGTAATAAGACGGGTTCCTTTCACATTATATGATACTGTAAGGTCACTGGAACTTAGTACAAAAATTATTCAGCCAGGTAAGATAAACAGAAGAACTACAGTAAGCCAACATGTTAAAGTGCATTTTACAATCAAACTGTAGAAGAATCATATTAAGAGAAATTATGTGCCGGATTATTAGTTTTTCTAACTAAAAATAAAAACAGACTTTTTATAAATAGTAAGTGGAATTTATTTGAATTTATAGTTTCAGTATTACAAGAAAATAGATTCCCTGTTGCAAGTGTTTACATCACTGTGGCAATGTCGCCCCACCCCTGTGTGTATTTCGGTGATGTATGTTGCATGTTGTGTGTTAATGTTGGTGTATAGTCATTGGTAAACGGGCTATAATACGGGTTATGCACACAAGTGTTTAAAATGTATATTTGTATTTAGGCACGAAGATTGCACAGCACTTCACGTGCAGGTAAAATGTAATAATATGTGAGCACAGGGAATTGCACTTTTATTAATTCACGTGCAGTTGTACCGAGACTCCAGTTGAATCACTGATTAGCAATCGAGTCTCGGTACAGCTGCATAAAAGGAGCACGTTTTCACTCACTTGGGGTTGTGTGTTCGGTGAGTGGAGAACGGGATTGGAGAGAGGTAACAGTTATAATCATAATTAAAGTAAGAACAGCTCACCGTGTTTGTCTGTGTAGTCCGTTTTGTTTGTCTCTTCGTTTTGGTTAAAGTGTCGTGTCCTGTGTTTTGTTTGTCTTGCAACCTTTTACTTTCTGTCTGTGCATTAAATGCTGAGCGCAACCATGCGCTTAGCTTCACCAAAAATCCATGTCTCTCTGTCTCTTCTGTGTTGGTTCCTGGTTCTGGTCTGACGTCACCCACTACAGCCGTCTTTGTGACAATCATTTAATAAAACGGCCATGGTAAATCTGTGGTGACAATGAATCTAAAATATATCCAGTCAGTTACAGTAAACGTCAAGCCTTGTAATGTATCACCAACACCAAGTTCTTTGCAGAACTATCAAGGTCTATTTTGGCAAAGCAGATAAAGTTGAACTGAATGAGTTGTCTTGATTGTAATGCTGCAGCAATCTGTAGGATCTTCTCATACATTCAGTTTAACCCCTAAATTTATGAAGCTGCAGCATCACTATGGAAACAAGTGTCAGAATTCACTAAAAGGATGTACTACAATATTTGTTAAGAAAACACAAGTCGGTTTGGCGAGAGTCTACCAAAAATTGTAACAGGCTACTATCAGGCTTACGAAATTGTACTCTAAATAGTTAGGTCATTCCCGTCATGCTGTTAGCAAGCTACAAGCTAAAAAAAAAAAAAAAAAAATCATGATGGGCATTTTAAAGTTTCTGTTTAGATTGAACAACAGTATTTTAATTAACTTTTTTAATTCCTCTCCCTTGATTCAGAATTAAACTACACACAAATGACAGTTACCACTAGACAGATATGATGTTGCCAGAGTGTAACTATAGCTACAAATACCATATTCCTTTGAATTTAAGATGCACCTTTTAAATGTTTTTTTGTTTTAAAAGAAATTACCTGCGTCTAAAAGGCGTCAATAAAAGACGCAATTGCCCAAGTACACAAACAGCAACGTGACTGACTGCCAAGAAAAGAGGAACAAAAATGTCACTGCCCAATCTCAAATCATCCATGACATACAGGCAGCCATTTTCAAAGAAGTGCCATTGTCTTCCTGAGGAATTTGAAGAGAAGCTTTTACAAATTCAGCGTTTCATTATTAGGCTCAGTTCTACCAACAGTACCAGCTTGGACAGATCGGAAATGTTGATCAGACCCCCATATTTTTAAACATGCCAAGAAATACCATGGTTCACAAAAAGAGAGAAAAACAGGTGCAAGTAGTCACGACTGGAAATGAGAAGCAGCACATAACTGTAATGCTCTGTGTGACAGCAGACAGCCGCAAACTCCCTCCATACATCGTTTTCTTATACGCGTAATTGAGGCAGTATCTTTGTACATGCATCTTTACTTGAGGTTTAATGTTTCCCTCAAATCGAGGGTGGGAAATTTGTGCTGAGTCTTAAATTCGCGAGTGTCTTAAATTCAAAAGGAATATGGTACAAGCTAGAATTTAAAAAAAAAGATGTATGAAAAAACAGTGGTTACAGTATCGTCTCTTTTTCAGGCATTTCCACAACAGATCCCATTCTTGAGGCCCTGCAGGGTTGCTTCTGCTTGTTAAACAGTTAATAAATAAATTGGTCGGAATCTTTTTTTTTTCTTTTCTCCCCCAAACAAGACTGTGTGAAAGGGATCTCTGTGTTACAGGTCTCTTCTGTGCAAATTGTATCAAATGTCTTGCACTAAGTACATTAGAAAGCAATTATAGCTTAATGGCTGTCTAAATCCATTATCAACATTCATCTAACCTTTAAATATTTAAAGATAATATTTAATTTGTGAAAATTAATGGACTGCCCGTAACAGCACAAGTCTATTTCGCGTTTCTGGTTTCAGTGCAAGATATCTCTGTACAGATGGAGGTTTTTTTAAACTGAGCAAACCTCTTCTCTTTTGCTAGAAGAGCACAGGCTCATTTAATTTGATCCAAGGCTATTACCTTACAAACAGTAAAATGAACTGCTAAAAGCATGACATTATCAGCTCCGATATATAATATTAACAATTTCAGTGACTGGTTCCCTTTTGACACTTACACTAGCTTAGGTGGAAGGATCTTCCCATTTGAAAAACTTATACTGTAAATCACATTACCGATGGATTCATTTGCATGCTGTTGGGTTTAACATCTACTCCCTGTCCATTATGTTTTGGGACTACAGTACACATTAAGTTATTGTGCATGTCTACATCAACAAAGCCACCAATCAGGGATTCCCCCCCCCCCCCCCCATCTATACACTAGTATTTAGATGTATTTATTTAAAGTTAATAACCAACGTGGAGGTCCTTTACTAGATGTTAACGACCTGCAGAGGTTGTTTATGGGCAGAAGCTGTCGGACAATAAAAAGAGGCAAGGCAGAAAACTAGGATTACTAAAAGGAAGTTTAAACTACTGTACATTTAATTGGTCATGTTTTCATCAATAATCTCAGGACCTTATCTCCCCATATGGTATGTATAATAAACCTATGGAAGAGCTACATTCTAGATTTGATTTCGCCTCACATTTCCATTCAAAAGAACTGGTCCGCTTCTGCATTGAAGCAAACGAACCAAACTCTGTATGTCCAATTGAACAGAGATGACCTCCTAAAGAGGTCTGTTTGGTTTCATTAAAACAAATTCTGAAGGGAAGTGACTTTGTGTGGCACATTCATACAGTACACCCTTGCTATAACAAACATGTGGGGGTCAAAACTTTTTGTTTGTTATATCGAGGGGTTTGTTAAAGCGAAAGGACAATCACAATGAACGATAAACTGTTGCAGTAAAAGTGGAATTACATGTACCTGTTTGTCTCATGTATGCAGCACTCTGTCTTTGCTTTATCCAATGTGTTAAAGAATTAAAACTCAGTACAGAAAGCAAAAATCCTGAATTGAAGCTGAATTTTTATTCCAAATCTATTTGACAAGAATCGTTTTAAAGTACACCAAATCTTAATCCAACATGCAAGAATCCCTTGCTGAGCTTGTATTCCAAATCAATCTGACTGACATGAAAAGTTTGACATGAAAAGCTCATCAGAGCCTTGTTTTACTTATTTATTTATTTTTTGTATTGATTTATTTAATTTTATTTTTATTTTAAATCAGTTCTGCTTTGCCGCATGGTTGCTGAACAAGCCAAAAAACAGTGTTTTTTGACAACTTATATTCACGACAGAGATTGCCTGTGTTATTCCTTTTTTCAAACGATCAATATATTTTACAGCTTTGTTGCAACATAAAATGATTTTCATTTTGGATGCATAGTTACACAGCGTGCGCTTTACATTAAACAAAAAGAGTTGAATTCACTGCAGAAGTGGCATCCCATGCATACCTTCTTGGATGTTTACAGTCTTTTATAGCGAGGGTGTATTGCATATGCATGCAAACAAACCTCACTTCAGTTCAAAGTTAAGTGCTCAAATGAACCAAGTGAATATAGTATTCCCCTTTTTCAAAAAACACTATGAAATACCATGTGTTAATTCACAACTACGTCTTTTGGACTGTGAATGCAACCACAGCCCACAACTCAAACTGTTACATTCCACAGTTCAGACCTGTGGCCCTACACAGACTATCTATTAATTCCCAGATGCACTGACAGGAAACAGGCATGTTTTATATCGAACAAATAATATATTCAGTGCCATTAGTGGATCATAGTAGTTGTAGCTAGGTAACTTTTAAATTGAATACAAGGTATGAGGATGTTATGAGGATCTTGAATTGATTTTTTACATGTATTCAAAAATTTTGAATACCTTCTTCTATTCTCTGGGGCATAAAAAAAGCCACAATTTTAGAACACGTATGCAGAGGTCTCTTGTGATAAACAAAAGCACCAGCCAACTAACAAACAAACAGCAGGTCTCATTTTATTCACACACAGAGCCACATTTTAGCAATTAAATACATAATTACTTGGGGAATGGTATTAAAACCACATCAAAAGGGTAAACTTACAACAGCCAGCACTTTCAAATCAAAACAGTTTTTATTTATTTATTTTTAACATGCACATGTTTCCTGAGAACAGATTAAATAAAAATAATAAAAATGCCATGAAACTAATTTCCATGATATAACAGCCTGGCTGAATGTGTAATAAATCCTTGATTTATCATCACTGATAGCAAAAGGAAAGCTCTTAAACACAGGAAAGCAGTCAAGGATTATGGCAAATTGTAAAACAAACATTTTTCAAAAGGAAAAAGCACAACTCGAAAAAGTGAGAAAGCAATTGCTACATGAACAGGTACATTTTTGTATGTTAATCGTCAACAGCATTTCTGTTTACTTAATAGGGTGAAAAAAAAAGGTATCACAGCTACACTGTTAAAAATCTCTAAAATTTAAATAACACAAATACTGAACCTGATATTTTAGTTGAGGCTGCAATTGTTACATTTTATTTGCACTTGGTATGAACATGACAAACACAGCGATTAAGTAGTTTAAGTTGAGTGCCTGTGTGAAAGCAAAGGTGTTAATTATCACCTCAGCTAGTATATTAAACTTGTCGAGTTTAAAGTGTCATTGACTTGTACAACACTGGATAACCTGAATATTTTTTTTTTCCCCAAAGCAAAACAACCTTACACCTGGATTATGTTGATTAAGACTTTTTTTTTTTTTTTTTTTTTTTTTTTTTAAGAAACAATTCTAAACTGATGTTTAAAAATAAATAAATAAATAAATAAAAAGTGAGCCAATGCAACAAGAAATTCATGTTGGTCCAGAATTCTGTACAGTAACCTATTAAAATTACTCAGCGTGTTAACATTGCAGGTCCAAAGCATGCAAACCGTTGATGGGCCTGCTATCATCAGTTGATTTGTATTTCAGTTTGGCACTGGAATAAAATCATCACCGCCATAAAAAATGTACCCCAAAAATGATCACACTAAAAAAATATATATATATACCTTTAATTTAGAACAACTTTACTATTTTAATTTATTTTTCCAGTATAAAGTGTTCACATACAAAAGGCAGAGAGGTCTCTCAATCTAAACAGCTGCCGATCTAAACGCCACTGTCATTTAAATGCTTAAACTGTTAAAATATGAAGTGTCACATTTGCACTGGTTTCATTTTAATAACATGTAATAGACCCCAGTACATAAAATCAGATATAACACTGCAGAATGGAATTTAGCCATCCAGGTCAGTTTGGGCAGTTTGGGTTGGTTAATAAATTAAAGGTATATGAATAAGTAAGCCAAAATGTAAACTTAGGGCATTTTTATTTTGGCAAGTTCCAAATGAATTCAAGGATTTTGTTGAAGGAAACAAACCCCGCCAATGCAGGAGGAAAAGTTCTCTTTTGTTCCATAACTTATCAGGATAAACATTTTATACTGTGATGAATACTGCAGTCTGTTTTTCCCATTATTGCTTCCCTGTACAACTAATCACAGCTTTGATCTGTGAAGAAAACAGGGAAGCTGGTTTCATCACTGCCATAAAAAATGTACCCCAACCCAACTGCCCACTGCCGAAGTTGAAGGCCCTAAATGACTGGATTTGTTTTAGTACTCTCTGCTGAACACCTGCAAACATCAAATAAACTCAGTTCCTATACTGGGGGCTGACAAAAGCCTTTCATGTGAGAACCATTCCATGAGAATGTCCCGTCTGCAGCTCAGGTTTCATTTAGCGTCTCCAGAGGTGAAACGGTTGGAAGGAAGAAAGTGTTCAGTAAATTACATCTACAACTGCTTTTTATTAAAAAGCAGCATTCAATAGAAAAGTGAAAAAGATAAACAGCATACAAAAACAAATACTGCTTTTTACATACTTATGTTCAATGTTTGGAAACGTTTTATATTGGCCTATAATGCACGTTACCAGTTTTTACCATCCAAGACATTGTTTTTTTTCCAGCACCTGTACCAATATGGGTGATCGGAATGATAGATAATCTTGTAGGCAGACAAATATGGAATTCCTTTCACATGCACAAATGCAATATCACTCACTCATACATACAAACATAGCTGTGCACATGTCAGCATGTTAAAAAAAAAAAAAATACTCCCATTTCTAATTGCATCTTCCAAGGAAACATGCTTCTCCAGTCTGAATCAGGTCTCAAAAAAAGCAATAAGCAATCAGACAAACAGAGACTAAGCACAGAAAAACCCTGCAAGCTTCCTTGTAGTAAATTATGTTTTAAGCCCCGGCACAGACACAAAAAGCAATGTAGCCTCACACAACGGCATCAGGGAATGAACCAGATGCTAGTTTACCAATAACTAGAAAATAACAGCTGAACCTCCTCAAATCAGACTAACGAATCTTTCAAAGCACTGACTATTGCAGAGGTGCACTCCTGACTTACTGCAACTTGTCCAGCCCTTTAACTTAATTTCAGTAATCCAGTATTTAGTAAACATGCTTTGTAAAAACAGCTTCATACACATTTCCAAAGCACGGAAATTATGACGAACAAGTATTTTAACAAAAGGAGAAAAAAAAAAAGCAACTCATGTCTAACCCCCCCACCAAAGCCTAGGTAAACTCAAATCTCCCCAAGAGTTGTTATCATACATAAAAAAAAGTAAAACTATGCAAAGGCAAGGCCAATACACAATACTTTTTTTTTGGTGTGGATGATTAAAATACTGTATAGGTTCATTCTTTGTTCTATTTTGGTATGAATGTCACAAGGCCTAATTCTTGGCTGCCAAAAACCTGTGCTGACAATTGTCACCTTGTAGGTCACACTGGTCACATTAGGGTTTTATTTGAAATTTGGCTGTGTTTTCTGTTTTTTTTTTTTTTTTTTCTTAGAACTTTAGTTTTTTTTCTGCTGTGTCTTCATTTTAAGGATCATGCTGGGAGAAAGTGATGCATCCCTTTAAAATCTGTTAAGGACAATCAGAATTCCCTTTCTTCTCTTGTGCTCTTCCCCCCATAAACCCTCTACATCCTTGCTCATGCCTGTACCAGATGGCATTATGCTCTACCTCAGCAGATGATTATTCAGAGGGCACTAGTTCTCTGCACACTGGACAGCATTAGCTCTTAGAAAGGCATTGCAAGTGTTCTTCTAATATGTCTGTAGAATAAGTGGAATATTGCTCTGCTACAGTGGTATCAAGAGAATAATATCTTCTAAAATCCTGGGTGTCACACTTACAGGTTCTATGAAGTGGGAGTGTAAAGCAACAACCAAATGTCTGGATATGCTATAAAAACACTACCAAGGTTTTATTTTGCACAAAAAAACAAACAATTTGCTTTCAGCTAGCTGGTTAAGAGCTTATCAAACAAAAGCACTTTCAGCAAATTTCAGGGAGGCACAGAAGCTCAAATGACCGACAATACTTTTGCAACAACAATTACAAAAATAACCAAAAAAAGCAAGCATCACCAAAATTCAAACACATAGGCTATTCCTTAACACATCTTAAGACTGGGTTAAGCTCCAACAACAAATACCAACGTGCTAACACAGGAGGAGGCTGTATGAACACTTCAAAACAGACAGTACATTTAACAAATCTCAGTAAAAGACCCTTTTCTTGGCACTGCTTTTTCCACTAGTCTCTCACTGCCTTGTAGCAGGAGAGGGCTAGTAGGAGCCAATATATACTGAGTTTGATTCCAAGTTTATCCACTGGCCCACTGTGTGACCTCTTTGTGCCTTAGCCAAAAAATATTTAAAATCCTAGGCAACTACACGTTCACAGTTGTAAAAGAAAATATGCTGCATAGAATAGTTAGACACATAACCCTATTTACACATATAGATCAGTTGTTTTCCCTTTCCACACAGATCTAAAAATACCAAGTACAGGCCAAATGTTCAATGGTATTATTCCCTTTTGACACATTTGTTTATTCCCAATGCAACTTTTCTTTAGCACACAGTCTCTGTATAGACTATGTAAGTAAATTACACACAGGCCCAAATGAAGTTAAAGTAATTTTAAGTGTAGGAATTAAGCACAGGTCTCAAAAATAAACAAACATCTTTAACAGCCTCTCAAGAGGATCCTCTAAAGCAATGACTATGACTAAAGAAGCAGTTCTATAAAAATGAAAGTTTTTTTTTCTTAAATGATAGAAAATGTTAAATACATACCTAACTGACAGCTAATTAGTCCAGGTTATTACCTTTCAAACAAGCCGTTGACAATCAATCTAGGAATTGTAGAACCGAAGAAATTATGTTTGAAGTGCGAATGTCAGTGAAACTGCAGTGAACAGAGCCGAAATTGTGTTTTTCCCTGGATTTAATGTAAATTGTGTATTTTTTTCCTAGATTTAACCATAAAAGTTCTGATTTAGCTTAATACATAAATGTTAACAACACATTCTTAAAATTTTTGAAATGTTTACATGTTTTGGCATTGTAGTATGCAGAGGAGAGATTGGCTCTCGGAGTATAAGGGCAGCTCTGCAGCATACAATGCCAAATCAAATGCTTCAATGGGTGGGGGCTCATTTAGCTGGCAAAATAAATATTTATTTTGTGAAAACCCAGATTAATTTTTTCAGATTCAACAGCTAAATGATAATGATTGAAGTTACATGTATTTAGTCACAGATTTATGTTAGAAATATTAGCTAAATGTTGACTCATAGTCTGATTTTAAATGTTGAATTTGTGAAGCATGTTTTCAACATTTAAAAATTATATCTGAAAGTACCATTTTCAAAACTTTTAAGTATGTGTTTGTTTATGTATTTAAAAGATTAAATCCTGGAACTTTTTCAATTTAGGTACCATGAAAAAATGTCAATGTAATTTAGGTCTCCTTTTGGTTGTGGACAATTTTAGATTTCAATTCAAGATTCTAATGCTACACGTAATGTGCATTAGCCCCGTCCGTGTTTATTTTTAAAATTTGTTTTTTTTAATACATTGTAAAAGAAAACCGGTTTTGTCTGTTTGACTGTGATTGTTTTGACTGTGAACAAACTGACTTGAGTGACTGGGTTCACTCCCCCAAGTGAGTAAACGTAGTCATCATGTTATACAACAGTGTTTTATATGTATAGTGGTGTGTGTGTTGTGTGTGTGGTATATAATATATGTGTAGTGTGTGGAGTTGTTGCACAACCATCACATCGCACAGCGTTTGACTGTTGTGCCAGGATTCACACTAATTACACATTCACTTGAATCCCACGACAACAGTCCTAAGTTTATATTTAATTAATAAGTTAACTTGGGTCAGGCACTGTGTATAAACACGTTGGGGGCACGAATGTGTGATCATTTAGTAAAGTTACGTGCACTGTCACTAAAGTACAATTACTTCACGTGCACAAGCATTTCACGTGTGCAATCCCTAGTTAAATCCATATATTTTAAATCACTTGTGCTACACAGACCCATTTATATCCCATGCACCAATACTATACACCAACACTAACACACCACACGCAACACATAACACAAAATCCACACAAGTCCTAAACTGAACACCTTCATTGGATGACACTGAACAGTAGTAAGCGCAACCAACACTGCAAACAATGCTCTGGGCCAGGTACTGTAGAAATACATCTCCTTTTCAGTTACTGAAATTATCTAAAGGGGCACAGATACCTTACCCATGGGGCAGAAGGGGCATGTGTGCCCGCCCCCCCCCCCCCCCCCCACACACACACTTTCAATATTGGGGGGTTCAAATTATATATTTCACCCCTCCCCTTTTTTCGTTCATTATATATTAGACTAGGTTTGGCATTGGTTTTGCTTTAAAAGGTTTAAAATAAAATATAAAAATGGAAAGGTATTCAGAGGATATGACACATTTAGAAACAACCGCAATTAATTCTCTCTACGTGAACATATTGTTTTGACGCAATGTCTGCACCGTGGCTAAAGTTAGCTAACAAAAAACTTTGTTAAAAGAATGTGAACTCGGCAGGCGGTCAGGAGAGACGACTCAACAAAATAGTAATACTCAACTATAGGCACATATTTTTTATTACTCCCAAAAATATCTTAAGGAAGCGAGAGTATCAGACTATTATTAAAAGAAAAAAGGTAAGGAAGAGAGAATATCAGATGGTTATAAAAAAAAGTAATATTAAGTTTAAGTTTATGTTGCCACGGGGCCATGAAGAAGTTCAAGTTTGATCTTGTATTTTGTAACTTAGATTAAGCAGTAGTAAACATATCAAATAGTGGCATTTCAAAATCACATGAGCCTGATTTTAAGTTGGCTACAACATTTTTTTCATTAAAAACTTGCAACGTAGTTATTCTTTGCCGATATTGACATTCAGCTTTCATATCGAAGCATGTGTACTTACTAATAATTTAAACTCATATTTGTTTAATAATAAACATTTAGGTATATTATGTAAAACATTTAGAAATAAATGCTGATTCATAAAAAGGGCAACTCCTCAATATTTACTTATAGAGTTGATATAATGAAATCTCTTTTGGAGTAAATGCAGTTTGAAATTGCCACCCGCAACATGTGGGTGGATTTAGTCTGGGGTAGATACATTTCATATACTAACCCGTCCCAGTGGCACATCCGTTTTTTATTGCTGTTTTTATTCATTTATTTTGGTGCCGAAGGAATGCTAGAAATGGGAGTTGTTGCGGTGTGGCCACACTCACAACTTTCTCTTTTTAACATAGGAGCATGGTTGATTTGCACTGCCTGTACCAATATTATGAATCAACTGTTTCAACCAATTAACATTGCCATGTGGGGGCTGACAATTAGTGTTTCGACCAATTAGCACTAAGCATTGCCATGTGAGGGTGGTGCTTATTGTTTCAACCTACCAAGACCAAGAATTGCAATGCAAGTTCCGAAAGTGTTGTAGCAGCTGGTTTCGCTGTCATAACTGAGCGCAGCAATGTCTTGCACAGCAATGTCGTGAAAAATGGTGTCATCCAGCACTACATTTAAAACAAAGCCGAATAAGGAATATTTTCACTTAACATACATGTCAATATATCTCTCAATAAACAAGCCATATTATAACATTTTGTACATGTTATTCTTTGTGTTTGTTTAACACTTCCACTTAATAAGCTGCATATTAGAATTATAGGTATTGTGTAGCATTGTGCTGATATACCACTGGTGTGATTTGCGTTTGTGCTTAATAAATGCTCAGTTAGTAAATATTGTACATTTATGCTTAAACACCTGCCCAATTTTGTAGGTTTGCTATTACAAAAACAGTGACTTGAAAAAGACTGAACAGTAAAATTAGGTTTCCCAGAGTTTCTTCGCAACAAAAAAAAAATTGTCTTGCTATGCTTGTCAGTTCTTCTTCACCTCTCCTATCCCCCACTTATAAACAAAGTTAGGCACCCATGTAAAGGGGGCTACAAAATATTCATTGTAGATACAGAGGGAAAAACATGGAAATGTTACCAGCAAAAAACTATAAGAAAGTCAAGCAAACATGTTTTTCACTCTGGCATTAACACCCAAGAAGGCATTAGCTGTCTACTTCATTTATAATTGTGTCCTACAGTTCTACCTGTTACCAGTGTTGTCACTTCAAGCTCTCTCTCATGTAATATAATAACTATCAGAGATGTTTAAGCTGCAATTCATTGGCCCGAATTACCATACAAATCCAGGAGCACATTTACATTAAAATAAAAATAAAATTTGTTCTCAGATGTTTTGGGTTGCTTATAGTACCGTTGAAATATTTACAGAAAACAAGGTCAAACATTTAAAAGGTCGTGCATGGCTAATTTCAGTACAGCTGAAACAGATATAATTAGACCTGCCAGGGAAACCCCCCCAAGACAGGAGACTTAGATATGGTACTCAAACAATAATAACAATCATAATAATAATAATAATATTGCGAAAATGCCCATTAACTCCTAATCCACTGTATAATTAGGGAGCATCTTTTTGTAGTCGTTCTGCTTACAGGGAGTATGATACATTAACACACTCAGCAGGAATAAAAATAGTATTAAGAGACTCATGTTCTCGTTTCATCTTTATTTTGAAAGCAATCAATCCAGATTGACTGACAAGCATGACAAAAACAGATTCAAATGAATAAGCAAAAGAACACACTGGCTCATGTAGATCACTTTATCTGTCACTATACAAGCGCATCAAATAAAGCAGGATATTGCTAAAACATTCTTACCCTTAACTGTGACTTAATAAGCTATGCTGATTAAGAAAACAAAAATACAGCATATGATCAGCATATCTGCCTCTAAGACACGTACAATTGTAAGAGTTGGCAAGAGGATGGGGGGTTTATTCTTTTTTTGTTGCACTCTTCCCTTTTAAAACAAACAAACAGGAATAATTATATCTCAATAATTATAGTTCAAATAGAAATTAATTGGTAAATGCTCCAAACAATGGTCTGCTTGTCCTTATGTTTTGTTACACATGCAGTGCATATTGTATGACGAGTAAAAACCCACAGCCCAGTGTGAAACAGCTAAGCAATTTTACTAAGCATACAGTAGAAATAGTAAGAAGTAAGGAATGGACATCACTCCATATACCACTCAACTTCTGTGTATAAAAAATGCTGTTTATTAATAAACACTCAATTTGTTTTTTAAATGCAATAGAGCTGGACCATTTGCTGGTGTATTTTCAGGATGCAAGTTGAAAAGCCAACCCTTAAACACTTAAGATCACTGTAATCTCTGGATATTTCAACACAGACATCCATATGCTTGGCCCGAGCCCCAAGCCCCGAGCCCCTTTAACCCTTTCAGTCCTGGATTATTTGTCAAAATTAAGTTATGTAATTCAAAAGGGGACTCCTTTATTGACAATACATGAGAACAGGACAAAAAATATTTTCTACACTAGCGCAGACTGGGTCCTAGGAGTCAAGTTTGGTTCCAATATGATTTCTGACAGCATATGTTAGCATACAGCATGAAGATAAAGCTGTCCCTTGAGGTCCCGCCAGGACTGAAAGGGTTAAACATTACATGTGATATGAAGAATACAAATCACATAGGTAAGTCACATACCTGGGAGAACCCAGGCAAGTGCTCAGATGCACAGCCCCCGAAACCATCAAAACACTCCTTAGAGCTCTTGTGTTTAGACCTTTAAATGTTGCATAATTATTTTCAGTGCTCATTAAATATATCAGATTGGTGCAAAGCACCTTATGCATAGGAGCTTCTTGAAGCAATCCAATTCATTAAAATGTAAAACACAAGTCTAATTTGTGGTATTCACGGATATTTAGGTTTTGTGCTAGCAATGAACATGTTTTGTAACCAGTTATGATTATGCTTTAAGAAACCTTAAACATAAACCAGATTGTTAAATAAATAAAATAAATAAATAATAATAATGACATGCCTCAATACAGCACCATTTACACATTTGTGCTACAGTCAAAATAGAAAATGTGCAACAAACCTGGTGCTTTTGTTTGTTTATTGTATCTACAAGGTGTAAGCCCCTCGTGCAATTTTATATTTAAACAACACAGAAAAAAAACAAAACACGATTTTTAGAACCAAGTTTAAGAGATGCTTATTTTTCAAATTATTCTGCTGTCGTTCTTTACACAGAGCAAAACACAGAACAGCTCAACTGTCAAAAAATATGTCCTGAAGTTTAATCAGGAGTTTGACCACTGGCTATCAGCTCTTATCAAATTCACACTTACTGTAGCGTGTGCAAGTGCATTCAATGCAGTTCAAAGTAGCTTCTTGCATAATGAGAACAAATGGTCTACTGTACATGTACTTAAAAAAACAAAAACCTAATTTAAAAATAAATTACTTAGTTAGTACTTGAGGTCTGTTCAAAAAGTCAAAAACCTTCTCAGTACAGACTCTGATTTACATACTTGTGCCTGTGAAATGTCCACTTCCAACAGAGGTTGGTCCATGTTTTCCACTGCTTACTGGGGGAGAAAACATCTAAAAGAAAACAGATAAACATTTAAAACAAAAGGATACCCCTTCTGCCAAATCAAAATGTTTTCCTATTGTATTTTTACCATTAGACATTACACATTACAGTATTTATTTTAAATTGACATACATTCAGATATTATATACAGTAACAAAAGCATACAGAATTTAACACTAGGATTTTTCTACTATTTATATATTTATACAAAAACAATACACATTAATGTTGGGAACAAAGACAAGCATGCATCTTTATAACAGCAAATAGGCCTGTTTCCTTTTGAAACATTTTGTTCTCAAACATACCGCTAAAATGAAAAAAAAAACTGCTTCCTTTTTTTCAGCTTCAGAAATTCACAATTATCCACCTAGCAATTTGGCAGATCCCCTAAACTACAGTATGGGATCAAGGACTGCACTGAAATTGACAAGAAACTCCACTGAAGAGGGTAGGCTAGAACAGTCAAGAGTATAATTGTTGCCCTAAATTCATACTCTGTACTGTAGATATAAAACCAAGAGTTTTATTTTTTACCTTTGGCTAGTTTCTTAAATGAAAAAGTTACACGTGAAGATATTAAAGAACATGGATTTCAAAAACACGGCCACAGGCATAATTTCCTGTCCAAACTTCCAAAAACCATTAATCAAAATTAATTATTTTCCCAAGGTTGCCTAATAATCCAATTTTAGGTACAATTTGGAAAACAGCAAGCAGTATTTGGATTAATCATTCAGAAACCGCAGTCAACTTCACTGCAACTGTTCCTAGAGATTACCGATACACTAACTAGCACATACCAATTATTAGACACCCACAACAAAATAATAAAAACTGCATGCTGTACGTTTAATGATACAAGTCTATGTTAATTAAATGTTTTTTTTTTTTGTTTTTTTTTTAGCAAGATAAAAAGTACATTTTAAAAAATGTGGGTTTCTAAAAATATCTACAATACTATGTTAAAATGTGGAATAAGGACAAAAAAGAACAAAACAAGAAAAAAAATACTTAAAAGTAGAATACTACCATTGATGTTGGGAACATTTTCAAATCGCTGTTTCTCATCTATAAGACAACAAAATTACTAATGCAATATCATATTTCTTTGTACATGTTTTGGAAAATATTTCATTTTAATCCATATTAGTTTTAGTTCTCAAATCAATTACAGCCCATAGCAAGTGTACAGAATTACAACCCCCCCTACAGTAATTCCCTTAAATATACGCAACAGAAAATTATAAAATGGTTTCAATATAAAAGAAAAACGTAACCAAATTCTCTACAATATCATAATATCTATAATAATTGCTTACCGCACTGAAATCCAGTAAATCGCTCAGTTCTTTGTCTGTCCCTAAGGCAGCCATTCGCTGTTGGTGATGCATTTTAGCAAAATCACACAAACCTAAAAACATGGAAACAAATCGCGATCAGAAGCTACTAGGTCCCGAACTGACTTTGGGGGGGAGGAGGGGGTTGGAGGGGGAACAAACAGATCGAATCACTATTTGAGATCTTCTTCAAAATCCACTTGTTCTGACTTTCAAGATTCCGCTTTGTATTTAAAACCAAGTCACTCAGCACAGCATTATGCAACAGGAGGTTTAAATAAAACGAATGCATCCGGAACAGAATGAAGAGACTGACTTAAAGAAACCCTCTCCAACTCAGTAAGCAGGTTAAACGTGGGAGATGGAAGTGGAAAGCGCATTCAACAACATACCACAGGCGCCGAAATAGAAAGGAGGCTCTGCATGTGTGCAAATCCTTGATATGTGGAGGAAAATATCAGGCCTTTTTATTAAATGTTCCCCTGTGGGTAATTTGCAGCTTCCATTCAACCGAGTTTGTCCACCCATGTGCGACCCTATGAACAGTACGAATGGGCACCGACAACCAGCTACAGTAGCAACCTTTCACATACCTTAGGCTTTAACACTACAGTTGCCAGCGGTTCGTTTGAAAGAAAAGATAAAACAGAAAGCTAAAAAAGGGCTTTATATAGCTTCTGTGTGGTGATTTTACCGTGTTCCCAGTTTACCCTTGTCTACTTGTTTCTGATAAGACAGTCCAAAACACGTACCTATGTTTTCCTTCTACATACCTCTGTAAGGAAAATAGAAGTACAGGCTACAATAACCACTTTACGATCTCAAATTGAGCTTCGGAACAATGTAACGAGGAAAAACAACAGTAAATCTAAACAAAATGTCAAATAGTGTATAACTATGTTAATTTAAATCGCAATTACCTATTCGTTTTTAAAACAAATATTAACGTCATATATGAATAAATAGGCATTGAATCTAAACGAGTATTTTTTTATTTTTATTTTTGTAAGTTTCGATATATTTAAGGAAATAAAAAAGATGGGTTCAAAAAACCATTAAAAAAAACACCTACCTAATTTCACGATCATGCAGTATTTTTTTTTTTTTTTTTTTTTTTTTTTTTTTTTTACAGGTTAAGGGTTCGAGACGACCACCAATTTATGTCCCTCATCAAGTTCAAGTTAAAATTGCAAACACGTTTTTGGGGGCTTACAATAAGTTACTCTTAATTTAAAAAAAGATGTGAAGTTTTTTTATGTTTCTTCTTTGCATCACTTCTGGCTATGCAGTGTTGCTTGTTGAAGGTATATACAGCTGCAGCACAATAACTCCGTGGCTTTTCAACTAAGCTATATATTGTGATCTCGTCTGAGCAAATTCGAAGCTGTCAATTTGCATTCACAGGTTTCCTTTACAAATAGATATTGACTTACTTTTATTTGGAAAACATATAATTACATTTCGCATTTCTACATCGCTATCTTCACGCGTAAACCTTTACCAAATAAAATTAAACGCGTAACACAGTGACTAACTTATTTAAACAATGCAGTGTGTCATACGACTACAGTGATCGCTCCGTTTAATAGACACACACACACACGTGTATGTTCTACTATTTTTTATAATCGTAAAAGCATAAACATTACACGACTAATTACACGTGACATAGTATAGCGTAACAGTTGTACATTAAATAATAATTACATACTTCACCAAAGGCTGACTACAAAACACTAAACTACAAAACGTTAAAGCCCAATGTCTTATAATGTAACTGTACTGTTTTTTAAAATAATTTCGAGAGTATAATATTAAAGTTACACCAGTAAATTATATCGAATTTCTTGACCCTGCCATGTTTGCTCAAAAAAAAAAAAAAAAAAAAAAAAAAAAAACATTTAATAGTTATCAACAAAAACATTAATTCCTTTCACATGCCACCTTGGAAACAAAATGTATATGACATGGAACATAATATTAAACAAACTTTTTTAGGTTTACCTGGTCTTAATGTGTTTATCCACAACAACAACAAATTATTTTATATTTTATATATATATATTATATATATATATATATATATATATATATATATATATATATATATATATATATATATATATTATATATGTATATATTTCCGGTCACTGTGTTTTCTTTTAAAACACCATTATCAATTGCAACTATACCCTTTTTCCAAAGAAATACGGTTGTAAATCCAGATGTTCCCCTTAGTTTTTTCTTTTTTGTTTTGTTTTCAGATATCCCATTTACTTTCTATTGCACTAGAGTAGTGCAATTTACTGTACCTAGCATGTTTCAGAAATGCATTATGTCCCATCCACATCCGGGACCCACGTGACCCTCCAGGTCCGGGTCACGTTCCCCTGACGTCACGCGCAAGGCTTGGGTCTGTCTTTTAGAGTGCCTGAGGGTCCTACGCGTTTAAGCGTTTCTCTTGTTAACCTGCAGTCTTGCAAACCGAAGGAATTTTTGTGCTGCTGTTGGCCCCCTCGCAAAACATTATCATGCCAGATGATGTGCCAACTCTCTTTTTAGAGAGATATTCCTCTCTCAAATAAAATACTGTGAATTGCACAGTATAACTTAATATAACACTGTATAATTTATACAGTATTAAGGTATTGATAGTGTCGACCCAAGGGACTTGTTTAGCCTGAAAAAAGAAACAAGGACCAGGGGTCACAAATGGAGGTTAGACAAAGGAGCATTTAGAAAAGAAAATAGGAGGCACTTTTTTACACATAGGATTGTGAGGGTCTGGAATCAACTCCCCAGTAATGTTGTTGAAGCTGACACCCTGGGATCCTTCAAGAAGCTGCTTGATGAGATTTTGGGATCGATAAGCTACTAACAACCAAACGGGCAAGATGGGCCGAATGGCCGCCTCTCATTTGTAAACTTTCTTATGTTCTTATGTTCTGATAATACAACATGATATAAATCTGTATGTGGGTTCTATGAGCATTATGGGTATTTTACTGAAACCACTGAAATACTGGCAGTAACCTGTGCAAATAACCACATCCAGTACTTTCTTGTAAGGGTTTGGTTGATTATGGGTACCTATTGTTTATACTCTTTTAAAGCGCTTTGTGATGGTGGTCCACTATGAAAGGCGCTACATAAAATCAAGATTGCTTGATTGATACTTGTGTACAATAAAACATCAACACATGGTGGCTAATCTATAAGAAAATAACGTACTATGAAAAATTGCTAGAAACTTTTAACAACAGTCTCAGGATGGGCTACATCCCCAAGAAACCAAGGTGCATCCTTGACAAGTGAAAAGTAACATTCACAGTTTTGTTAGCCTAATACTAGGTAGGTTATTGTTTGCATGTATGCTGTAGAATTTGGTATTTGAAACCTAACAGTACCTTGCAGACCATCTCACACAAGCACATCAGTAAATGTTCACCCAGCTGTATGAACACATATATTATCTTAGATGTTTTCTATATATAAAGTTTACCTAGAAATTCTAAAGAGGAAACATTTTCAGTATAGGCATCTGCACCTTGATATTTTAAAGTGTAAAAATGTTACACCATTTCCAGATGTACTGGAAAACTCCAAAGGGTTAGTGTACAGAGGATTGTTTAAAATTATGTGTCAACTGCATATAGTTTGGACATCTGATAACCAAACTAGTTTCAAGTAAAAAAATGGAGATGTCATATTGCAGCGGTCGGTGCAGGTAGATCGGTTTTGTCTGTGGATGTATTGCATTCTGGAACTGTTAACTTGCAGGACTTGACTGCTTGCACCATGCGGCAGGGTGCTGGGGCTTGGGGCTCGATCAGGCAGTCTACACGGGGGTCACCAGGTGCTGTTCATGTGAACCCCATGCAGCTGTAGAAGACCCTGTTTGGGTGAGGAATGTTATAATCTGTTACATTGTAATAAAGGTCATTGGGCGCTGATTGGTCGAGTCTCACAATTGTAACTTTGTCTTTTCTATGTCTGTGAAAAGGGGATAACAGAGGGCCCATCAGGTGTGAGTGTGTGTGGATTCAGAGAGTAGAGAATCGTATGCTGTGAGCTCTGTTGCTTGCGTTAACCTGCTGCTGCAAATAAAGAGCCTGCCAGCTATGGAAACGTGCTCTGCTGTCAAGACTGCCTTCTTTATCCAATAGCAGTTTCATCCAGTGCTACAATATTTAATGGATAATCATCATTCTTCTACTATGACTTTAAATTAAATGTATTTACCTGGCTGAAAATATAATTGTAGTCCACTGAAGGAGTTCACTTTTTGAGGACAGGGCTTGAGCATCCACGTGAAGTATTTCATCAAGCCGTGGTTTTAGAACAGGTGTCATTCATTTGTGTCATCTTTTGCCACTGTTATTAAGTAATTACAGGATGGCTGACTTCCATATAAAATGAGAGGAGAGCACTGTCCACTTGCTGTATAATTAATTATATAGCACTTAAGCCTAATGTTTTATTTTGGTGCAAAATCACCATATTTTAATGCCAGGTACTGTGTTTTTATACTTCCATGCTGTCATGGTTCTGTAATGCACAGACTAGCTCCGGTTCTGAAACCAAATGAACTTTGCTGGATCGAATAAAAGGCTGATGAACCTGACCTGTTTCAAACAGTGTCAAAACATACTATGACAAGTTATCTAGAAGATCCAATACCAATGTTTTACCAGATTCTGATACAATAAATATCTTGTGCTAAAGACTGTCCTTCGAAAATTTGGTCAAAATTGGATAAGCACTTCACCAGGTATGCCATATATAAAAATGTAACCGTGACATACAGTACAGATAAGGGAGCATCCATATACCCCTAAATTCTGATAATCTCAGTAACTTGTAACTTTGTTAAAGACTTTAGTGCAGTTAAATGTGAAAGTGTAAGAAGCAGGAATGTAAACATTGAAACAAAGGATAGAACAGAAGCATAACTGCTGTATTTGGAGACTCCTACCAACTTTTCTCATGTTATATATGACACAAAGACTTCATTTATACATTTTTTTGTAAACACAGTAAAGTGCTACGACAATTAAAAGTTTAATTATTCTGTTGTAAAAAATGTTTTTAATGCAAGTGAATTGTATTGTATATGTGTAGCTTCCTGTGAAAAACTTCATATCCCATTCGTGCTCACTAAGTAGACCACTCTATATATACCATGTGTTTTTTAAGTGGTGAGAAATGTCACTTGTTTAAAATGTTTTTATTATTATTGATTGATTTCAACGCAGCAGGTTTGTGCATTTGAGAAAGGGAGGAAGACTTGTGAAATTAATTGGAGACTAAAGAAAAGAAAAAAAAAAAGAAGAAAAAGAAAAAGAGAACAAAAAAAAAAAAAAAAAAAAACAGAAGTTGATGAGAAGCAATTACCCATCGCAGTATGAATTAAAATTGTGTGCTGCTTTTTATACGAAAAATGAGAAGCAGCAGCTTGCGTAGAGGATTTACGCTAGACCCTGACTCACCCAATAAAACGAGGGAATGGTTGTGCAGTATTTATTTATGAGCCTGTTTGTTTTTCTATGGGTCTCTATATCGCGGCCCTCGATATATAGCAGATTCATATTTATATTGGATCCCGACACCCACGATATGTTTTTTTTTTTTTTACTGATTATAACGACTAACTAAAGTTAAATTTCTTCTGTGAAGACGGGAAAAGTTTTTAAAAATACGATGCTTTTTATTGTTGTTTTTTTTTGGGGGGGGGGGGTTGCTTAAAAAAATAATGTGTGAGCGCAACGAGAACCGTAGTTGTATGTATGGTACAGCTGTACAGTATTTTGTTTTACTTTACTTTTGTAAATAAGTCTATAATTGTTTTATTTTCGATTTGTTTCTTTATATTAATATAATAAAGGTCAAGGATGCAAAATTTGGTATAATTTTCTGTTTTGGACTGAGTTAAGTGTACCGTACCCGATTTATTTATGTCCATTTGCTTAAAATCGTCAGAAATTTAGGAATACACGTTCTCATTTCTGGCCTTCCTTAAGTAACACTTCTATCAGCCCACAGAGAAACTAGAACCTGCACTTCCTCAGCGTACGAACGCTGTACTTTCCTCTCATCACACTCGCTTCCTAACTTGTTTGTTGTTTTTCTTTCTGGTGTGGACTGCGGACGCAACGTAACAACAAAAATCCTTAACCCCGCCCCTGACCAGAGTTCCACTGTTCTGTTTGTACCCTTTCCCTGCATTCTTTTCATTATGTGGCTTAATGGTAGATTAAATAAACTGTACAAAATTAAGCAGTTGTATTGCCCACGTATCATTCATGTAAATTTGGCTTCTGTGTTTTATTACATAATGAAACTTATTTTTTAAATGTTTGAGCTAAGCACGGTTCATAGCAGTATGTTCTCTATCAAAGACCATTGAAACATCAACAAATGAACAGTACTATGCTAAGACGAAATAATTTGAAAGATAATTATTTTGTTTTTCTATAACAGGAGAAGACATGTTTTATCAATGGAAGTGTGATCGGGAAGCAATAAGTGTGGTATCACAATGTCACTTGTAACTAAAATGGGATGTTAAATTTAATATCACCATTAATATCATGGGAGTTTATTTCCAAAATAATAGCATATCAGTATATCAGTGTTAGAGACTGACATCCCAGCAGGGGTGCCATGCAGTGGCCTGCCTTGAGATTTAACGACTCTACATTTTCAGTGTTCTCACTGTCTTTTAAAATAGTGCCGGTGATTAAAATACCCAGGCATCTGTCAGCCTGAACCTACCAACGATGGAGTGGGAGTAGCAGATTGGGTTGTACGGTTTTATTCAAGCCCATTGGTATCTTGGTTATATTTCTTTGGAAACAACTTATAAATGTCAGTAATGTGAATGTTATTAAATGGTAATTTGCTATGCTTTATGATTTTTCCATAACTTTAAATACTGAGGGGTAGAAACTTGTATTCATATATTATAAATCTGTAATTAAAAAAAAAAAAAAATGGTTGAATGTTTTTTGTGGGTTTTTTGTGGGGTTTTTTTTATTTTTATTTTTTTAAGTAAACACCCCTTCAGTTCTTAAAACTGCCAATAGTATAGGCAATACATTATGTGTGGCCATTAAGGGAAATCAGTGAAGGCCTACTGTGTAATACTGTGATATTTATAGTATGAGTGAACCGTAGAAGTCACACATTTGTTTCGTTTTGATAGAGCACACTTCAGCAACCAGCAAAACCAGAATTATAACAGTCAACATAATGTAAAATGTATGAACCATAAAGCATTAGCCAACAGCTTGATCCACACTGCCTCTCGGCTGTCTTCATTGCCTTAATGGGTGGCTGTTTTACAGATTAGTGTGCTAGATCCTGCTGAATTAGAAAAACATGCCAATACAATTTGGCACCACATGCTTAAACCCTTTATTCTAAGGTTTACGTGAATAACAAAGTAAGCACTTCTCCAGTGCAGACACAAAATGAGCAAATTAGAAATTCTCTAAGCCTCCAACCTGAACCTTTGCTGTGTTTTAGAACAGCCTTTGCAAATGTTACACTGGAGAAAAGCTGATTAAAGCGCTGCACTCGCATCGGAGCTCAGGTTCATATTCCTGGGCCCCATGCTGTAGTCTTATATGCAGGATGGATTTCTGCTAACTTGTATATTCTTAACAGCCGGGTAGGGATATAACTTGGTTAAAAATGACACATTTTAGTTGAAAAAAGGTCGTGGATTTTGAGTGACAATAAGCCTAGATGTCTGTCTAAAATAGGAGCAGACAGAATCTAGGAAAATGGTTAATAATAACTCCAGTTGTCAAAAGAGAGGCTGCTTTTCAACCTACTGTGACCCTACCGGAGAGGAGAATGGTGCCACCTGCAGGAGAACCCCATAGCAATCCAAAATAAAATGAAGAGTCCCTGACTTCAATAAATGCTTCTGCATTTTTGCACCATGAAAGCAGTGCAGGATTCTAACATTTTGAAGGAAAACCCCTATGACAGAACGCAAGTGTGCTGTGGCAGTGTGGAAGTCAAGCTGGTGCACAGGTGTGAGGGGTTAAATTCCTGCTTGCAAAATCATGTGGAAATGTGACTGGAGCCAAAAATTGATTAAATGATTCATTAAGCTCAGGCCTCAAGTGTACAAAAATGGTGATCACGGGTGTTAGTTTGGAATAAGTGGAGACGTAATGTTGTAAATAGACATGGAGGGGCGTGTTTTATGTTGCCTTGCTGTGTTTATGTCTGTGAAATCTTTTGTATAGATCTTTTGTTTTGGCCCTTGTGCCATTTTGTTTGTTAATGTCTTGTTTGCCATTAAGAACTTGGTCATGATGCTACCCTGTCAGATATACTTACAGGATATAATGGTACAAAATACAAGTCATCTTGGGTTTGTAAAGTTTTGTAACCAAGTGTTTTAAATGGTTGCCATGGTTCCATGTGTAAAGATATCAACAATATTTATCATTCTAAGTCAAAATAAGTACCTGATAAACTATTGCAATCACAGCCTGTCAGAAAGTTCAAGCGTATTTTCTGTTAAATAAAATTGGGACTTACTAAGTCCCTGATCTTATAAGCTTCAAATGCTGGTGCTGCATTGAAATGTAGAACAACAAAATACAAAACCTGTAGGTATTTTCTGTGCATTTTTAGTCCTTTAGGCTCTCTGAAAATACATGTGGACATAGAGGTGTCAGGCATAACACCTTTCTGTACATAGATTTTTTTCTTCCTATTTCATTCTGGTACAATACCTGTTCTTTATTGTTTAGTTTCTACTGGTGAAGTACAGTACTTATTTCATGATTAAATAATGCACTGATTTAGTTTGTACGTGGTTGGGCCATGTTGACAGTAAATTACTAATTCCTGCCGCTGATTTTCATGATTTTTAATGCATGTCAGACTGGTCATTAAAGTTCTTGGCTTCACACTAGGCCAGACCTTTTTACTGAATATACAGTGCACATATATAGAATACAAATACCTCTCAGCAGCTTAAGAAAAAAAAAAAAACAGTAAGCCTTTAAGTCTAATGTACTGTGAGCTGCATTAAGGAAAACATTGAACCAAATTCCCATTGCTAAGCAAATTCTTTTTATGTGTATGAGTTCCACTCATAGGAATACAAAACCAATTAAATTTAGAGTAAGGCTTGGTATGAAGTTTTCTGGATTGGTTTCTGGATGTGGGGGTGGTTTGATTGGGCGAGATTTGCTGTGAAAACAAGGACAGTCTTAAATTCCAACTCATTAATAATGGCAATGTTGACTACTGAACAGAATGAGTTCTGTGGATGAGATTTAATCTAATACACGAGAGCCATTGCTTATTGAGGCTGAGGAGATCTTATCAGGTCACTTGTGTCGCACAAGGCGGGACATCCTGGCTATTTTCATTTATTTGTACTAGCTGATCTCCCAGGACATTAAAGTGGTTTACTAAGATTCCCCTTTAAGTTATCTAACTATTAAACTGTGCTTGTTTATCACATATATTGAGACCCCAAAGACCATTTTGATAGGATAGAATGACAAAAAAATACAATACTGTGTGTCACAGCAGTTGTGGAGTTATTAATAGTAAATCATTGTAGATAATACATTTGTTCATCTGAATTTAGCACCCAGTGGACATTACAACAAACCTAACACTGAATTTGGCACAATTCCAGTATAATGAAAAATAAGTATATAGTACTGTATACTTTAATATTACAAATTGTTTTACAATTGTATTTTTTTTTAGTGCCAGTAAAGAATTGTATTTACAGTACATATCATTTGGAAGTCTGCTTAAGAACTATTGAAAATCATTATTTCAAAGATAAACTCATACAGCAAAAAACAAGTACTGACTACCCATCTCCTTTCCAGTAGGAGATACACTGAGGGCTGAGTGGCTTGCTCTACCTCCCATGTTTTTCTATTTTATTTCTTTAATTAATGAAGCAGGATTTACTTAACACTCTTTTTGGAAATACATTGTTTGAATCAGCCTAGGTCATGACCAAATCTCCCAGTCTGTTACAACTGACCTAGCCGCTGAGCCACATTATCTTGTGCATTTGTGAAACAGTATTATGACCAGCAGATAATGCTTGTCTACTTAAGATGTAGGATTCTGGGCTTATCTGATATGACATGTTTAAACATTGATTAAAACAGCAGAAACGGTATCCTTTTTCATGGTAGGATTAGCGTGCTGTTCCTCAGTATGAGGTACTTACTAGCACTTACGAAAGCTGCTTTTATCAAAGTACTTACTGAATGATTACTTTTGAATGTGAAAGCTATGTGACAGCATAATTGTCATAAAAAAAAACCCAATATGAATCGCTCAAAAGAGTCACAAAAATACTGAAATACAGTGATACACTGGTCAAAACAATGTGTATGGTCTGCTACCAAATCCCACAGTGGAAACAGGAGCTTCAAGTCCACTGTTAAAAAACATATATCATTTGGGCCACTCTTGCATCCATGTTTCTGGTCACAATACGTTGCACATGCCTGCAGGCATGGTCCATCATGACTCATAACTGCAAACATTACCCAGCGCATTCTTAATGAACATGCTGGTCTATGCAGCCACCGACGATGCCCCTTGTAAAGTCATTTACATGAGATCCTTTTGATTTTCCAAGAGCTTGTATATTTCTAGTGTAGTGGTTCCCAACCTATGGTCCACGAGTAAATTCCAGGTGGTCCGCAAACAGCTCCTGAAATTCAGTTACGCAGTTCTAAGCAACACAACAAACAGCTCATTCAGTGTCATTCTGGGCCTGTGATAGGGTAAACAGGATAACAAATGCACTTTGTTTCTGTGACTGGCTAGGCCACAGTAATTTGCAATACAGTTTGTTAACACATAACATTGAATAAGGGAGGAATATCACTGCCTTTTTTTTTTTTTTTTGTGTGTGTGACGTCACTGAGGCAGTGTGGCTAACAGTGTGCTGGTGCAGGAGTGCTGTGGTAATTAATAACCAGACAGACAACGATAATCCAGGTGCAATGATGTTTTATTTTTATATTTTAATGGTCTGATGACAAAAGACAGTAAATAATAATGAGGACAGGCAATACAGCTGTGTGCATTGCTCCATTCTAATCCACAGTTTGGTCCAGTTATAATAGTCCCGATCTTAAACACTCAGACGTAACACAAACACAAGTCCACAGTGAGTGCTATAGTGCTCGTACTGCAAATACTGTTAATCGTGAACAATGATGCAGTGATGTCCGGGTAAGTGCTGGCCTTTGGTGAGAGTCCAGATTGTGTTAGCCATCTAATAACAACAAACAAGCAATTCTTTAGACACGACAAACAAACAAAGCACTCATGATAACAATATGGGTTTCCTTCTTGTTCAGCATTAACCATACAAAGGAACAGATCACTTCACTATGTCCCCTTGGTTAACGAGTGCAACCACTCCTCAATCCGCAGCTGCCACATCGTTTCCCTTCCGGGTCGATGATTTAGTGTACCGTAGCTCCGCCCCCTTTCTAGATGTCCAATTTCTGTCTAACCCTGGGAATTAATTATCTGGCCATCTATTCAAGGGCACTCTGTTCCCTTTACACAGCGCCCTCACAGGTTGGGAGGGAAATTTATCACCAAGAATCGTTCTGTCCCTGTCATAGACGGGCATTTCATTTTTAAAGGGCGAACACATTTTCAACAGCATAGAGAAACAAAGTAACTTGTTTACGGCTATGAAAAATATATGAAAGCACATCTGATGTATTTGACTTATAGTTATATTAGAACATTTATTCTATAGTTATATTAGAACATTTATATATATATATATATATATATATATATATATATATATATATATATATATATGTTTTTATACAACATATCAATATCAATAATTTAGTATATATTTATAAATATCAAGAAATGAGTGGTATAAGCAGATACTATTTCATGAACTTGTCAGGTACATTTTTTTCCTTATTACTGATAATAATGATATGAATGAACTATTATTTTATTTATGAATATTTATTTTGAGAAAATAAATCGAGAGTAGTGTCCATTATTGCTTATAAAGACCCTGAGAATAAATGTGGATTATGTCATTGTGTGTTATAAATGTGGATTATGTCATTGCAATCGCTCAGGTAAAACTCAGGTTTTGTAATTTGCCCAAACATCAATATGTCTCAATAAAACTTTCAGGAAGTATTGTAAGGTCCCTCGCGTCATAGAATAACAACACATTTATACGTGTATCTCTAAGCAGAATACATGATAATAAACAAATACTTAACTTTATATGTTAAAAATGTTTTTTTAATGTTAAATGTTTACAGTGAAAAGTTTATATGGTTTCTGATGTACTTGATAATGTTCCCCAGAGTGTTCTGAAAAAGGACACTATTTCCAAGATGCTACTGTAAAACATTGATTTTTGGTGAATGTTTATAGGAAGAGTCAACTACAGCCAAAAAAAAAACCTGGTCCTGGGGGACCATCCCACTGAAAAAGGCTTGATCCTTAAAGGGTTAACCACATTATAGATAAGTAAGATATGTATGTAGTCTGCATTTATCCCCTTTATCTGGTTTCTTTTATTAGGGGTGTGCAATAGTTATTGGTGACTCAGTAAGTGCAATAAGTTTTGTTAGAAATGGATAGATTAATTTGCTACACAAGGTAACGGTTGCAGGGACCAGCACTGGCATTTACATTTACTGGCTCTGAGGACAATCCAGGCCAAAGTACATTATTTATCATGAGGTTTTGTCACACAAAACTCTTAACCCTGCAAAAGTGAGATTGCATTTATCTACGAAGCATTCAGAATGTGAAAAAATGACAACATTCCTTGATGAACTGGTAGCGAAGATTTAAGCCTAGGAATCCCATCGTTAGGTACATTATCTAAATACTTTACTTTATACATGTACTTATACATATACGCATACAAATTAGCCTAACAACGTTGGAATGAAAAAATGCATGGCAAGTGGTCCATGGGAAAAATCCAAGGTGGTCCCTACATTGAAAAAGTCTGGGAACTACTGCCCTAGTGACACCACACTGACATGACATGTCACATGGCTACACACATTTTCATTCATTGCAGACTGTTTTTTTTTTTTTTCAAATTCTGCTTACATTTTCCAATTTTTCTATAACTATTTTATTTTGTGAGACAGTTTCAAAGTTTGAACCCATGCACCAGCTTAACATCTTAGTAGATATATTTTGGATTCTGCATTTTCCTTTGAACCACATATAAAATATATTACTAGAGTGTCCTTCTATCATTTAAGAAACAAAAGATAGATCATTCTTGTCCTTGGATGATGCAAAGAAATTAGTACATGCTTTTATTTTTTCTAGGTTAGATTACTGTAACGCTTTATTCTCTGGACTTACAAGTCATGTGATATCACACCTAAAGCTAGTGCAAAATGCTGCTGCTAGAATGTTAACTGGAACAAAAAAAAAGGCTCACATTAAGCCTGTGTTGGCATCATTACAATGGCTTCCTGTGCATTACAGAATTGATTTTAAAATTCTATTACTAGTTTTTAAAGCACTGAATGGACTATCTCCACAAAATCTAAATGATATGTTAATTCCTTATCAGCCTGAACGCACTTTGAGATCTGCAAATGCTGGCCTTTTATGTAAAAGGATGGGAGAGGCTGCTTTCTTTTTTAAACCCCCCCACACTCTAGAACTCCTTACCCCCTTTAATCAGAGATTCACTTTCAATTGTAATCTTCAAATCTCGATTAAAAACATACCTTTTTAATATAGCTTTTCCATAACATTTTTATGTTTTTATGTAATATAGCTTTTCTATAACATTTTTATATTTTATGAGTTTTATTGTTACTTCTGCTTTTAATAACTGTACTCTTTTCTTACTGTTTATTATTGTATTTTTGTATTTTTTTCTGTCTGTGAAGAGCTTTGAATTGTATATGAATTGCGCTATATAAAAAAAGGTTTATTATTATTATTATTATTATTATTATTATTATTATTAATAATAATAATAAATATTAAACAGACAAGTTATCGCTCTGAAAAATCCTTTATTCTTAAAAAACAACTTTAAAAAATGTAGTAGCATTGCCAGGGATGCTGACAGGCTGTATCTATCCTCCCTGTCTTGTTAAATATTCACACTTAGTTCATTAAATCAGTGGGCAGCTGTTGCTTCCACCTATTGACTATGGTAATGTTGTGTACACATGACAGCATGGAAAGGGCATCTTCAGGAACTCTCTATATTATACAAGAAAATGTGCAAGTTTATTTTACCTTGTGATGAGGCAAATCACCAATATGACCTTTACAAGCATTACACCTGGATTTCACTGTTTAACTGACCACAACATCGATGGTTAAACATGTTATTCAATAAAATACTGCTGTTTAGTTAGAATTTTTAAAAGGATACTAATGAATATATTTTTTAGATGTTTTGATTAGCATTCTGGGATGTTTAGCAGTCAAGGAACAAAGCCACAAAGGTTTAGTTGTACCATTCTGAAAAAAAACACCCACTTCAATAGCAAATTCAAGAACTCTTATGTATTATTACATTGTTTTTCTCTTGAGCGGAGCAGAGACTAATGACTCTGCTCTTAGCAGCTGCTCAGTTAATAATACTGACATCAGCTTAACACACGTACTTGCCTTTGGACTGCAGAGCTTGCAATTTAGTTGACTAGTAAGATGTTTGTCTCTGGACCAGATGTTTGCTTCTTGACTACAGAGCTTAGTTGAATGGTAAGATGTTCGTCTTTCAACCGTATGGTTCGCGGTTCGTGTCCAGCCCTTGCCTTTCCATTCAATTCAATTGACTAGATGCCAATTCATCACAGTGGTGTCCTATGGGAAAGCATTCTGACTGTTATGGTTGAAACAACCAATTGAATGTATGTGTTCCTTGCACTGTTATAAGCTGTAGCATGTATGGTGGCGTGCAGTACATGTGATTTACTGAAGTCCCTCCAGATCTTGGGGGGTGGAAAGTGTCCCAGATTACGAGCCTCACGTTGAAACTCCATGAGCCTAGGTGGCCACGCGCTTGTGTTAATGCTCATGGATGATTTTGGATTAAGCTGGGGGAGAATGTAATGGATCACCTCCATAATACTGACATCAACATAAGACAAGGACTTGCCTCTCGAGTACAGAGTATCTTTAGTTGAATACTAAGACATTTGTCTTTGACCGTATGGTTTACAGTTCACGTCTGGCCCTTGTTTTTATATTCAATTCAAAGGACAGAGATGCCAATTGATTGCAACATTAGGATAGCATGACAAACTGGTTATTGTCACAGGTGCCTGATTTAAATCTGGCTAGAGGACCTGGTCCTGAAATTGGTCCACATAGCAAAGCTAGTCTCCATAACTAACACAGAAATACAAATAAACACACAAAAGTTGTGACTCCCACAACAAGGAACTATATACTGTACATCAACTTGACATAAGAAGGATCTTTATAAACTTGAGGCTCTATGTTCCTTTATCAATCAATCTTTATTTTACATAGTACCTTTCATAGTGGACTACCATCACAAAGCACTTTTATGTATGTTCTATATATTAACAAAGGAGGGGGGGGGGGGGGGGGGGTCTTATGTGTACAGTGCCTATAGAAAGTCTACACCCCCTTGAACTTTTTTCACATTTTGTTGTGTCAGTGCCTCAGAGTTTCATGCATTTAATTGAGGATTTTTTTCAACTTATCTACACACCATACTCCACACTGTTAAGGGGAAAAAGGTTTTATTGAGAAAAAAAATTCTATATTAAAAATACAAAACTGAAAGATCATAATTGGATAAGTCTCCACCCCCCTGAGTTAATGCTTGGCAGAAGCACCTTTGGCAGTAATTACAGCTGTTAGTCTGTTGGGATAGGTCTCTACTAATTTTTCACACCTAGATTTGGCAATATTTGAAAACTTCTTCATTAAAAAACTTTTCAAGCTCTGTCAAGTTCCTTGGGGATCATTGATGGACAGCAATCTTCAAGTCAAGCCACAAATTTTCGATTGGATTTAGGTCGGGGCTCTGACTGGGCCACTCAAGGACATTTACCTTTTTGTTCCAGTGTAGCTTTGGCGGTGTGCTTTGGGCTATTGTCATGCTGAAAGATGAACTTCATTCCTAGTTTTAGCTTTCTTGCAGAGGGCAGCAGATTTTCCTCAAGGACTTCTCTGTACTTTCTTCACAGTCCCTGTTGATGAGAAACATGCCCATAACATGATGTTGCCAACACCATGCTTCACAGTAGGGATGGTGTTCTTTGGGTGATGCACTGTGTTGGGTTTGCACCAAACATAACGCTTTGCATTTAGGCCAAAAAGGTAAATTTTAGTTTCGTCAGACCACAAAACTTTTTGCCACATGGCTACAGAATCTCCTGAGTGTTTTTTTGCATCCTTCAAATAGGATTCAAGGTGGGCTTTCTTGAGTAATGGCTTCCTTCTTGCCACCCTACCATACAGGCCAGATTTGTGGAGTGCTTGGGATATTGTTGCCACATGCACACTTTGACCAGTCTTGGCCATAAAAGCCTGTAGCTCTTGCAAAGTTGCCATTGGCCTCTTGGTAGCCTCTCTGATCAGTCTCCTTTTTGCTCAGTCATCCAGTTTGGAGGGATGGTCTGAGCTAGGCAGGATCATATTGGTGCCATACACCTTTCACTGCTTAATAATCGTTTTGACCGTGCTCCAACTTTGTCCTGGAGTTCTTTTGAAAATGCCTTGGTGGTCTTTGTTTTGAAATGCACTACCTAGCAGAACTGCTGAATTTATTCTGAAATCATGTGAACCACTACAATTTAACACAGGTGGAGGCCACTTAACTTGGTGTGTGATTTTGAAGGCGATTGGTTACACCTGAGCTAATTTAGGATTGCTATTACAAGGGTGTGAACACTTATCCAACCAAGCTATTTCAGTTTTTATTTTTTAATTAATTTTCTGCAAATTTCTAGTTTTTTTTTCATTTGGAAGTTGTGGGGTAGGATGTGTAGATAAATAAAAACAAAACAAAAACAATTTTAATGCATTTTAATTCCAGGATTCCAGGCTATAAGACAACAAAAGGTGAAAAAATGGAAAGGGGGTGTAGACTTTCTATACGCACTGTATGTTTTTTTATTTTTATTTGCTATATTCTTTCCAATTTTGCAGAATCAGCACCATATCCAATGTTTTAGACCGCCATCTATTACTGATTAAGATTGTCCAGAAATGGGCTTATGCATTGGAAGCCTAAGCCTTCTTTATTATATAAAAAAGACTAGCATGGTAGAATAACTGGCTTTTCTAAATTTTAGGCAGTAATTCATATAAAACATCAACTCCCACCCCTCAAGCCAATTTTTCCCTACATAAGTTCTGGTGGGCAGATTGGAGATCGAGGCTGTGGTGGAGAGGATCTCCTCATCTCCCCGTTCTGCTGGGGTGTCACCAACGCTGACAGCGGTGTGAGGCATTCCGGCAGTGGCAATGCTGACAGTTGTGTGGGGCACTCCAGCAATGGCAATACTGGCAGCAGAAATGCTGGCTCCTACAGATGTGCAGCTACAAGTGGCAACACTGGTAGCAACAATGCTGACAGTGGTGCAGGGCACTCCGCAGCAAAAATGCTGCTAGTGGCAATTCTGACAGCGGCGCGGGGCAATGCTGGCAACGGCAATGCTGACAGGAAAATGCTGTCTCCTCTGGTGAGCTACATGCACAGCTTAAGAAAAATTATCCCCACTGTGACCTGATTTGTGTGCTGATCTTTGTGAGATTCTGTAACAGGGAGATAACACTATGTAACACAATTTTTGTTCCTGGGTAGTAAGTGTTATTTCCTAATTGCTTATGCCTCAAAAGTATAGAAAATGGCTATTATTCCCCACAAACTTTGCTTTTGTGACCAGGACAGTGATATTTCAAAATTATTTCAAAATTTCCAGTGGGAAAACGGGCAAATGTGTGTCTTTTCGTTCACATAAAGTCAGAAAAAAAAACATATGAATCCAAATTAACATGTATTTATACTAAAGTAATACAAAAATGACTACAAAAGATTTAGAAGTGAGTAGTTTTTCGAGATTTAGGGAAAAAATAATAAACTCTGGTTCTTCACACAATGTATAAAACCTGGAGAACAGAAAACAGGGATTGTAGCCCAAAGCAATAAGCGCATGTTATCTGCCCCACAATACTTGCCACGGTCATCAATCCAGGTGCGTGCAATAGTACTTGTGGTGGGTGATAACAGTTTACTTTTTAGTGACTGTTGTGCAGTGCTGATCCAGTTTTGTGCTGGCCCAAGGCAACAGATCCAGATACGTTAGCCGTCTGGTGATCTACAAACACAGACAGTTACTAACAGATACGAACAAACAAACAAAACACTTTGTGAATATATTTTACACAGCTTTCTCCCATGGTCCTTCCAGTTTCTATTACCAAAACCAAGCGAAGGAAATGATTTATGATTCTCCATCCCCTTTATGCTATCACGAATGACCCCCTGGTAAACGAGTGGAGCTGTCTCTACTGTTCTACTCCATCTGCCTTTTGAGAGAAGACAGCACGTCCGATGCATTGGTGTGGAGGTGAAATCCGGTGTGATAAGAGTGAGGGCCTGGCAAAGTCTACACTTAATAGTATCAAGCACCCCCTGACACTCGGCTGACCATTTAATTAAATTTGGAACACACTTTTTGGTGAGGTGAACTAAAGGGTTAACCATTGTGACATACTCAGGGATAAAGCGGCGGTAATAACCGTCTAATCCGAGAAGTGACCTCACCTGAGTCTTGGTTTTGGGGATCGCTGCGTCAACCAAAGCCTGGATTTTTGTGACCATGGGTATCACCCTTCCATTCCCCATTAAAAATCCCAAATATTGAGCATCTGTCTTGGCAAACACACATTTTCTCAAGTTAGCTGTCAGCCGGGCTACCCTTAGAGACTGAAGGATGGCTGCAATCCTAGCCAAATGCTCTGGCCAAGTGGAGCTGTAAATAACAACGTCATCAATATACGCTGCTGCATATTCATGATGTGGGCATAAAATCTGGTCCATCAGTCTCTGAAAGGCTGCGGGTGCACCATGTAGCCCAAACGACATGGTTTTAAAATGAAACAGCCCTTCTGGTGTTGAAAATGCGGTTTTCTCTCTAGAACTGCGGGTTAAGGGGATCTAAAAGTTTATCGACTCGAGGTATAGGGTAAGCATCGAATTTGACAATATCGTTTACCTTCCTGAAATATACGCAGAAGTGGTTGGTGCCGTCTTTCTTGGCCACTATGACAATAGGACTACACCACTTGCTCCTGGAAGGTTCAATCACCCCAAACTCGAGCATGTCCAATACCTCTTTGCGAACGCTACTTCATCAACTTTCTGGGATCTGGTAAGGTCTCTCTTGCACGATGAAACCTGGTGGAGAGATAATGTCATATTCAACCAAGTTAGTTCTACCGGGCAAGTCAGAAAAACATCGCTGAACTCCTCAATAAGCTTACACAGCTCCCGTTGCTCATCTGGAACCAACTGTTCCTCCATCGAAATGATTTTTGAACTAGGTGTCTTGGGGCAAGGACCTAAATCATCCTCTATATTACCTGGGGCTATAAACAAGACCTCTCTTGCTACCAGGGCTTTAATAAATTTACATAATACATTTCACGTTTATTACGGCGATTGGGCTGTCTAATTTCATAATTCACCTTCCCTATAGCCCGAATCACTTCATATCGCCGATGCCATTTAGCATACAATTTCGATTCTGATGAGGGAAGTAGCAGCATTGCCTTATCTCCTGGTCGAAATGTTTGCTGCTATCGGTGCTGAGCCAATCTCAGGTTGTCCTGGACCAAACGACTGACCAAATCCAGGCAATCTCTTAGTAGAAGCGCATGCTTCACTACATTTTTGGACGAGTCTTTGTACTCCTCCCACTCATGTTACTGTAGTCTATGTAAACCCTGATATTGCCAGCTTTAGACTGAGAGGTATTCCTTCTGGCTACCTGCAGTACCTCAACAGTTTGAAAATAAGAGTACGAGGCCTGTCCCTGGATTTAGACTGGTTGGAATATATATGGTGTGCACGTATAATCTTGATGGTCTTACCAGACAAGGTCGGGAACCATAGTGAGAGAGTTTTAGATAGAAAATCAACAGGGTTAGAGCCATCATCTCCCTCCTTCAAGCCAACCAGATTAAGATTATTACGTCGGTTTCTGTACTCCAGGTCCTCCATCTTAGCTTCTATCTGGTCGATCCTGGCTTCACAATCTGTAATAGCCGTCTTGTTACTGATCATGGATGTATGGATAGCAGTCAGATCCGTCTTAAGAGTCTTGAATTCTTGGACAAAGGACGAGACCCGTGTTTTCAATATGGTATAATATAAGCTCAAAATACTGATACATGCATGCCTCGACAATGGAGGTCGGATCCGAATCAGCTCTTTTCCCCCTTGAATGGAGAAGAGGAGTGCAGTGTAGGTCTCTTTTTCGATGAGTTCGACATCCTAGTTATGTCAGACAGCCAAAAGTGAAAAAACTATTAAGAAAACTGAGTTTTAATATTTTTAAATAACAAAATAAATGAGGGGAGGCGAGAAGGAAAGCTTCTATGCAGCCATCGCTCAAAGGTCACGTGATCCTACACAAGTGATAATTTAGAATGAGGGTTTAGAATTAACGCTGGTGATCATGGTGGAGGTTTGCTTGCTGTGCTGAGGGTATATGAAGAAATTATCGTTGGTGTTTAGATGGGTTTTGAAGGCGGCTCTATCTACTGTCTGTTTGGTCATTGTGCCTATTTGTTTTGTTTTGTTATTATTTTATTATTAAAGTGTGCAAAAGCGCATTTAAACCTGCAGCTTTTTTATGTCTGAGTCTCCTTCCTGCTCAAAACAGCCTGGTCAGTGATGTCATCCTGTCACAGGTACAAATTACACTCTTATTTGCCAGCTAATTAAAAATGAAATATGAATGTTCATCCAAGCACAGTTGTTTAGTAAGTGTGGGACACAGCATCTTTAAAAACTGCAGTTCCAAAAAAATGAAAGTAAAAAAATGCAGAACATATTAGAGGATTAGCCATTGTATTTTGTGCAAAACATGACAGTTTATTTTGGCACCCATTCTCTCAGGAGATGTTCATCTGCGGCACTGCCTATTTTATTCACACTCAGAAAAACTTTCCTCTCCAGTATCCTTTCTTTATAAGGGCTTGAAGGTTACTCTAGCATGCACAAGAAAATTAGTCACACGATACCTGGTGCCTTCTGAAGTATCTCAGGTTCGCTAAAATAACTTGCTGAAATGTGATTTTCAGATCACACTGAAACCTCAAACTAAATATATATATATATATATATATATATATATATATATATATATATATATATATATAATATATATATATATTTTTAAACTAAGCACATGTGAAAGAATACAGCTGCAGAACCATGGGAAAACAATGGGAAGTGTAACACATTCTTAATACCCTTTAATACAGCCTTCAGAATTTTGGGGAAAAGTCATTCAGATTAAATTACATTGAATGCTTCCCTGAGCCCTCCTGTTGTGAGTTGACCACAGGCATCTGAAATTTCAGCAATTAAAAACATTTTCCCAACACACTGTTGTCATTTGGAATGGTGGTCAGTGATGCTTTCCTTTGGTTTAAAAAGTTTATGTCTTCAGTGTGTTTTTATAAATGTTGTGCCAACCAGATGTCATTGTGGTTAGCGCAGGTGCCTCTGGACTGGGAGCCCCAGGACATTTTTTCTTATTTGAATCAGAAGTGTTTGAATAGGTACCAATAGAGGTTCACAGCTCACGTCTTTGGAGGAACATCAGAAATGCGTTCCAAAATAAACTGGCAAATTATACTTACTATACAATGAATTAAATACAAATAAATACAACATAATAAAAAAAAAGTTGAAACACTGATGTATCCAAGCCAATTTAAAAGGGTACATAAGGACATTTTTATTTTATTGTGCTGCATGTTCCCATGTGTTGCTACAACTCTTTACGTAAAGTGTGTATATTGTTTTATTTATTTTTACATTATGAGCAATTTTTAAACATTTAAATTGCATTCCCTGCCTCAATTTGGCTTCACATGTACCTCCATCATCCTCCTGCCCATTGGTAAATCCATCTCAGTTACGTGAGCAGGAGGATGATGGGAAATGTAGGGTACATGTGAAACCATCTTGAGGCACAGAATGGAATTTAAACGTTTAAAAAAGTGGTCAAAATGTTAAAAGAAAAAAAAATTAAAACAATACACACACCTTACGTAATCAAACACATAGGAACATGTAACACAATACAATAAAAAAGTCCTTTACCCTTTAAGAGTAGGCCTTAAAGCAGGAGCCTGACCAAAGACTTTGTAATACCGATGAAAAAATGGCCCAAGAAAACATGAATAGTCTAGTTTTAGTCAATTATTTCAAATTTCCTCTCTTCAGACATTAATTACATTATAGCTCTTTTTTCTTCATGAAAGCAGATACCAGAATTAATCTATGCTGGTTCATAACCAAACAAACCATTGCTTCATTCAAACCACAATGCTGTGTTTTAGGTCTCAGTAAGGTCACATAACTAACGATATCATCTTGTACAATGCAGTACATCAAGCTTAGACAGCAAATACAGAGCCCAAGAGTAAAAAAAGACAGAAAAGAGTTGACTCAGCCTTGAGAGAAGTCATAAATGAGTTCTCTGGAGCAAGCTAGTGGCCTGTTCAGTGTAGGCACAGTCTTGATGCTTTTGAAAATAAATGGCCTTATGGTCTAGAGTTAGCTGAACATAAAGACCAATGGCTGAATATGCTATATATACAGGCAGACACGAGGACTGTGGGGTGAGTCTCTAATGTGCTCGTATTTATTTATGATATAAAACGTTTAAACAAAACAAAGCAAAACACTTTTCATAAACAGAAAGGCACGGTGGCCAAAACAAATGAGGTAATAATCAGAACAAGTATCGTGCTGGTTTAACCCTCTGCATGGTGTGAGAATTTTATGTTTTTGAGGGTCGACTGACATGACTTAACTGTAGGGCATGTATCAGACCTACTGAAAGTATACAGTATTATACATTTCTAAAAAGCTGTTGTTCTGCCAATTACTAAATATAGTTACATTATATGATGAAGTATACCCTACCTTGGCCTGGTTTGAATGTGAAACAAAAGGGCTCTAAAGTGATAAAGAAATTAATCGCGATTTATAAAATTAATCCTAGTTAATCTTGGTTTTACGCATATATTTAATTGATACAATTACTGCGTCCATCTCATTCGCTTGTTTTATTATTGTATGCTATTATTATTATTATTATTATTATTATTATTATTATTAATATTATTATTATTATTACCTATAAGGCCTTAAATGGTCTTGAACCTTCTTATCTTCAAGATCTGCTGACCCCTATGCCCCAGGTCGTTCCCCGAGATCGGGAAATGCTAATCTTCTGACAGTCCCTAAAATTAGTTTGAACACTGTCAGAGCCAGGGCATTTAGTTATAATGCCCCTCGTCTTTGGAACTTGCTCCTGTTTCATATCAGGAACTCTAGCACAATTTTAAATACTGTTTGAAAACGTATTTGTTTGGGTCTGTTTATTTGTAGCTGGATTATATATTAGACAAAGGATTTTTTACATTTCTTTTGTAAAATGCCCTGGAATGCTTGCATGAAGAATGCTATATAAGTGAAATTTGTATTATTATTATTATTATTATTATTATTATTATTATTATTATTATTTATTATTATTATTATTATTATTCAAAAATCAACCCAGTTTACAAAGTTGGTCGAAGTTTTTTTTGTGTACAACAAGATAAAGACCTATTATAACAACGGGGTTATATCAAAATATTAATAAATGTGTCTTTGGACATGTTTTTGTAAGGTTGTAAACGACAATTTAACAAACTTGGTGTTTGACAATTTAGTATTACCTCAGTATTTCCTTAATGAGTGGAATCAAGTTTTAATATAACATAGTTATATAGGGTATATATATATATTATATATATATATATATATATATATATATATATATATATATATATATATATATATATATATATATATATATCATATATATATATATATATATATATATATATATATATATATAGTGATGGAGTGTACATTCCAGATCAAACTTGGGCAGCTGTGGGGCCGTGGGTGTAAAGAATGCACACTCCATCTGGGTAAAGGCTTGAATAAATCTTTGAGGAGATGTTTAAAATAAAACAAACAAAAGTAATAAAGTGTGAAAAGACAACATAAACCATCTGGATGGTAAACAAAATGTGGAGATAATGTAAAATGTTTAAAAGTAAGATCAGAGGGTTAACAAATGAACGTAAAGTGGTTATCACGGGTTGATTAAGAAAGGTTAAACCACAAACTTGGGTTTAAAAAGAATTAATGTTATGTTTGGTTTAAAAAGGTATGTTATTATATCGGAAAGGGACGATACTGATGTCAGATTTATCTCCAATGTAGGTTAATTGTTTGGTTTATTAATAAGGCTTAATTGTTTAATCAGGTAATTGCCTGGGAGTTAAAATAGTGGTAAGGCTGAGAAGGTAGGAGAGAGGGGGACGTGAAGAAGAGTTGGTGAGAGCATGAGTGGAGTTGGTTGTGTACGAAGAAACGAAAGTAAGGAGAAGAAAATAAGTTACGTGTGTGCAAATTGGGATTAAACAGGAGTAGCCTGTCCCCGTTTAGAGAGGGGTGCTTTAACTGTTTACTTAGACCCCCAAAAAAGGGTTTAGGCTTTTCTTTTGTTTTTCTTTGGACCAATGGTGCATTTGTTTTGTTTTCAAATAAAGCCACGCCGTGTTTCATAGTAAGTACTGGAATTATACTTACATACTACAGACTACAAGGTCATTTCCTTGAAAGACGGCAGCAAATTCTTTACTATATCTCAGTTTATAATTAGGCTTGCTACTTTTATATTAATTGGTAAAGCTTGTTAAATGTTGAATTCCCCAAAAAATAAAGTTTGACTGAAAATAAATTCGTATAAACGTTGATAAAACCACTCACTAGTTTTTAATTTCTTACCAAAAATAATCATTTAGAAATCATCTGTAGTTTGTTTAATTTTTATATTTACTGTCTGTCCCATCTCCTTTCCGCTCTGAATGGCTAGGGGTCACTGTCAGTCATCTCAGTGGTCTGTTACTATTGTAGTTTCACTGCCACTTTCATTTCACCCTGTTCTGACAGACCTCGTTGACTGAAACAGCACTACAATGCTCTCATTCGCTTAAATGACTGTCAATCATCAAGACCTGCACTGACTGTGCACTTTCATTTGCCAGCTACAGAGTCTATCATTCAAAGCGCCTACTTTGAAATTAGCAGGTTAAGGTGTAGGTAGGCTTTTGCTATAGGTATATGGTGACAGTTACTATTACATTACAGTTTGATTTGAAAATGGGACGCAAGAGGAAAACACTTAATGAATATTGTGCACAATACGTCGACCAACAGCTGAAGTCTCCATTGCAGGACGAAGCGAGCCTGTCTGTCTTACCTTCCAGTGACATATTTGTACATTTAAAAAGAATGTCCACGTGGCAAAGTGGCTGCTGATTATGAACAGTTGCAGAGGTGATGCAGTGCAGAAATAATCACACAGAAGGAAACTAATCTGTTTTGGAAAAAGGGTGATTTATTTTGTATACCTGGTCTGGTGACCAAATAATAAGCTCCAGTAATAAACAGCAATATGTAAAACACAGAGTACAGACAACAGGGATTGCAGCCCTAAATAATGAAGACAACTTATCTGATAATAGTTATCCAATAATACTTGCCACGATCACCTGTCCCGGTGCATGCAGTAGTGCTCATAGTGGGTGATAACAATTTATTATAGTTCGTGACAGTTTTGGTGAAATGGTGATCCGGTTTTGTGCTGGCCTAAGGCGACAGCTCCGGATTCGTGTTGGTCGTCTCGTGGTTCAAAAACACAGACAATTACTAACAATTACAAACTAAACAAACACTCATGAATATCCCTCTTAACACACAACTCTCTGAGTCTCTCACAGTCCTTCCAGTCTTTCAATAAAAACCAAGCGAAGGAAAAGATTTACTATTCTTTGGCCCCTTTATGCTATCATGCATGACCCCTTGGTAAGCGATTGTGATTACTTGGCTTCCTGTACTGCTTTTATTCATTCCACCGGAGTGCTAAACCAAACTTTTCTTCACAATCCCTATACTACAAACCAGACGGCTAACCGTTTAATGACTACACAAACGCTTTTTTCACACACAGTTTTCCAATTTACATAACAAGGTTCACATAGCACCTTTTCTTTTGACCACACAGGTCTTTGGTCTTCACACACAAATACAATTCATACAGCCCTGTACAAACATTTGTGTTCTTCTTTTATACCTGCCTGTTAATCACAGGCAGGTGTCCCTCATTCAGTTAGAGCCAGGTGAACCTTGTCCTGGTTCACTCCCATTGCATTCTGGGGAATGTAGTCCTGCAGCATCTTTCTTGTCTACATTTCTTCTCTTCCTCCCCGTTCTCCTTCACAGTGGTATATACCTCCCTTTTTTTTAACAGTCTCCAATTTTTCTGAGAAAGTTCTTCTTAAAAATTGTTTCGTCATCAAATCGACCAAGATGTCTCCATTCTCCGATTAATTTCTTCTTATACCGTGCACTCTAGCATATTTGTCCTGCCTCTGCTCATGATTGGACACCCGCATAACAAGGGGCTGATCTTTGATTCTCCGATTGGTTAATCCTACTCAAGACCATCAACTGTTTGTCCCGCCTCCGCTCACTTGGATTGGACTGCCGCAGAGAAAATGGTTGATTTTATTATATATAACAAAAAAAAATTCTGTATGACTAAATTGTAAACAAAAATAATCTGCGATCAATAATTTTATTGATTAATCGGTCCGATTAATTTGTTAATCAGAACAACCCTAATAAAAAAATATTATTTCTTTTGGCTCAATAAGCAGTCGAGGTCTTGCAAAATGATATAAAAAGCTTTCCAGTAAAAAATTGTGGTTTGATGCCATGGACACTACAGTAATTTCGAGTAAACACTGCAACCATAGATACTGAAATGTTGCACCGCATCCAAAGACTCAACTCTATTGGTTAGGGTCTTTAGTGAAATACATTTTCATTGGTTTGTCATGCCTGGAGTTTTCCACACAGATACTTCACTACAGTAAATGTTTTTTGTTTGTTTATAAACATTTGGGGGATTTAGTATGCTGCCACATCATTCTTTGAACTTGTTGAATGCACTGTGGTCACCGAATCGCTCAACAGAAAAACAAAAACAAAACTTTGCTCTAAAATAAAAATATTGATCTTTAACTACAGACCAGACTAACTGCTGTTTGGGTGATTGTCTGAAGTCTGACAAAGGTTTTTATGCTAATTAATGCGTTGTGTGTCATCGATCGAATTTGTTCAAAATTATAATGGCCCATCTGCAAACGGTTAAAAACAGCAATTGTTATTATAGCTCTTACTGTCACTCCATATCCTTTCTCCATACTCCAACTCGCATCCACTTCCCTAGAGCGGCTGCTTCATATTTATATATGTAGCCACCTCCCCATTTGGTAATTACTTAATTAATTTGGGAGATGGCCACATTACGCACAAGTTTAGCTGTATGGGGGATTTTAACCCTATATAACAATACAAAACTTTGTTTAAACACAAAACAGTACATCTAAACAATAATACAAAACAATACATAATACACTCAGGGGGTTACAGGAAGTAAAAAGTAAAACCTAGAAACATCAACCAATGAGAAGCAGAGGAAATTGAGACTGACAAGAGATGTGCTAAACATGCTGATTTGTAAACAGGAAATAAATTGCTACCAGAATTTACCAGAGGTGAAGACTGTGAGACCATATATACACCAACACCACCTGCTGAAAGTTTACATAACAGCTTGTGTAAATAAATGATAGTGATGGTGCAATGTAATCTGCATTATATGTAAACCTTAATTTTAAATGTTATCTAACAGTATGTGTAAATGTATAAGTTTGTTCTTGGTCAATTTCTTTCACACAGTCTACAAGAAAAAGCCCCCATCCCTGTGGTATTTAAAAAAAATGGAGGACCTTTATCTTAGACCTCAATCCTCTCAACAAGTTTTGAAAAAAATGTTTACTAAATTTTTATGAAGCTTTTTAAAGACCTGACATGCAGGCAGAAATAAGCCATTGGATTTTATTCAGTACTGTCCATTCCAAGTACAGTAAATTGCATACTGCATACCAGGGGCATACTAAATACACAGTATGTACAACCTCTGAAGGGCATGTGGCGAGACCGTCTGGGTTGCTATTAGTGATATTGCTTACAATGATCCAGGTTAACGAAGCATTTGGGCACATTCCTGATAAATATTTATCTATAAGGACATTTTTTTTTTTTTTGGTTGATATATACTTCAGGGGTACCAAGATATTTAACAAGCAAGGGGTTTTAGTGGGGTTAAAGTGGTAACAAATCATACAGATCACCAACATCCAATACACTGGCTAGAAACATTACAGTAAACTCATTTAAAATGCCAAGACAAAAAATTAACCCCTAGAGCTGAATACAGAATGCAGACAGATCACATTCAAATTATCCTGCAGAAAATAAAAAAAGGAAAGTCACCAAAAGACAGAACAATGCAGGGATTTCCAACATACTTTCTAATAAATGAACTACAAAATAATTACAAACTTGGCATATTACTTCTAGGTAATGCTAATTATAATTGCTCTTTTAACTGTAACCTTGTGTGTGATACAAGGGGCAGGAACTAGAGCCCCTCCCCCATTATGTCCTGGCAATAATATCTGCCAATCTATCCACACATCACCACTTCAGCCTCGCCAGTCACTTCCACCATTTCCGCATGCCTGTCTCTGCTGTTGAGCTGTCAATCTTTACTCTTGCTACTGCCTCCTGTTACGTGATCCGGTATGTTGAAAATGCAAGACAGAAAAATAAAACAGCTCCTGCTTCTGAGCTATAATTAGAAATAATGCTTTTGGATAAACTGCTTCCATTGTTTTAGGGCACAGACAAATGTAATCATAGCTACTGTACATGTCTTTTGTTATTAAGGCATTGTGACATATAGTTGTTGCTATATATTTTTTTCATGGTAAAAAAATGGCTTGTTCATTATATTTCACAGACTAAAAAAAGGGGCAGCAGCTAAAGTCAATGTCAACAGGTATTCCAGTGCAGTGGAGTCCCGCATTCCTATCCTTGATATATTCTTGCCCAGCAGAGTATCACTAGTATGCCCAGAATGGGGGCCATCTCTCTAGCAATATTGCCAGAGGTTTCCTCTCACCAGGAGGGTCTTCTCCACTGATTGGTGGGATTAGTCTTTAACCCCTTCTCTGCTGCCTAATGTACCTGGCATGTTCTAAAAAATGCTCACTCAGTGCTGCCTATAACGTAGCAGGTATATCCTAATTAAAACAAGTTTTTTAAAAAAATAAAAAAAATAAAAAGCTGGTTTGACATTATTTCGCTCAGGATCAACCATCGAGAAGTTCTTACAAATTATATTTGGTCGGTGGTTCCAATTTCATTATGTTAGTGGGATAAAATAACTTTGATGTGACACAGTTGTGAAACATAATTTCAGCCTGTTCCAAAACTAGAGCTGGCTAAGGCTGTGTGATACATCAAGGGTGAATTTCAAACAATCTGCATGTAAGTTTCATTTCTTTGCAAGAGGATCTATAATTTAAAAAAGTGTTACTTTGACTAGGAGCTGTGTTATGTTCATGAAATTAACTTGAAGTAATGCATCTGATTATATTCTGCATTTTGTTTTGTTGATGTGACAGTACAAGAACGGTACCTCGAACTTCATGTTGACACAATTGAAACATATCACATGTGTGAGGAGGTAGTTTATCTGTGTGTCTTAATTTTTTTCTCTCCAAAGATGTGTCAGTTAGCGATCAGAGGCTAAAATAAATATTAGGAACCACATGATTTTCTTTATTCCAGTTGCTGTGCTTGAAACTATCTTGCTCAAACTGTGTTGTGTCTGGTTGAGTTGGTGCTGGAGAGAATGTTTAAGTAGCAGTTTAGGTAGTTTTGGATGATTTTTACACAGGTTCATCTTCATAAAATATATTTTTTTGATTATCTTTTTGTAATCCCTATATTATATGTTTTTCTTGCTTTATAATTTTATGTAGATCTTATATAATTTGTTACTATCCCCAATTAAAAAAAAAACAAAAAAATCAGCAGAATAACTATTTGTATAATTTAGAAACATTTTTTCATAATTACATATTTTATCTGATTGTACTTGTTCTATATTTTAAAAAAATAAAGACATTTTAATTAGTCCTTATTGATTTAGTTCTGTAATAAATAAACAATTTGATTGTAATTATTGATTTTATTTTTTCTCTCCTTGTCCATTTAAAAATGTTTCTATAATTATTTGATCTGATTTTTCCTGCTCTATTTTGTTAAAAAAACACACACACACACACAAAATAAGTTTGATTTATACTGTATTGGTTTTATTTTTTTCTCCTTTCCCTATATCCCCCAAAACGATCTGATTGTAATTATTGGTTTTATTTTTTTTTTCTTTTGATTAAAATAACAAACACTAACTTTATTACATATATAAATATAAAAATACACATTTCCATCCTTTATTTCTGATTTTAAAAAATTAGATTTATATTCACTTTTTTCTTTTTACTTAATTATCTCCTCTACCCTCAACACATGTAATTGTGTAGGATCTAATTTTATTTTGCATTTTCTTTTAAATAAATATATTTGTACTGGGCAGTGGAGGTTATTTTGAGGAGAAAATGGCAAGAAGGCACCTTATTGCACAGCCTGTTGCTGACCTCCTAATGGAGTCTGGCTCAGAGAGTGACTTTGTGACAGATGACTGGCAGTGAATAGGAGCCAAGTGACACTTCCGCCAGTGAGGAGATCAACAGTGGTCAGGAAGAAAATGCTATGGAAACTGAGCCTGAGTCCCTGCCTGGACTGAGGGTAGTTAGATTTCAGCTATTCTATCACTGGACCCCCCCGAACATCATCCAGCCTCAAATATCCCCTTTTACTGACACACCTGGTAGCACTGTGAACCCCACTGGTAGTACCCCAATTAACTTTTTCCAGTTGTTTATCACCGATTCATTTTTTTGAACATTTGCCAGTTTGTATGCTCAGCAATATCTGGCACAGCATGGGAACATGCCAGCATTGGTAGCCAACAGAGGCATGGTGAGACCAGAGCTCTACACTGTAAGGAACTGCTGCCAGTTAGTTAAATACACAGATAAAAAAGATGTGTCCCTCCTCGCCAAAATCCACGATGAGGCTGCTGTAGCAGTTCCTGTGCGAGGTCAGGACACACTTTGGCTTGTTTGTGTGTGTACTAATATAAATACATGAGAGGCATGGATAGGTAACACCAGATGCTGGAGTTGTACAATGCTGCAAGGAAGACCATGGCATGCTATAAGAAGCTTACCATGTAGGTGGTCAAGATTTCTTTGCACAACACTTATGTAGTGTACCTAAGTACGGTGGTAGAGAATCATCTCACATTTCTGGAATTTCAGACCTCTGTGATCTCAAGCTTTGGGTTTACTACACAAGAAATACCAGAGATGGAAAGATCAGAAACAGTGGTAAGGCTTAGCGAACTGCATTTTATTCAAACTCTGCCACTCTCCAGGAGAAAATCTAAGCCACAAAAAAGATGCTGTTTATGTTTCCGCAATTGCATTTGGAGAAATACACTGTACTGCTGTCCATGGTATGAAAGGTACCACACTGTAAACAAGTACTTGAAGGACTCAATAAACCCCAGAACAAACCACCATGAAACATGCTGTACCAATAATTGAGGTAACATAGCCAAAGATAGTAAAAATCATGTTTTTATATCATGTGACAGCATTACCTGGGGCTCCAGAAGGATTATGGGTAAGGAAACATTGAAACATCATCCATTTCTATAATCCTTATTTTGTGCAGATTCACAAAATGTATATGTATACTGGGGTATCTTATTCTTTGGTGGCATACTGGAAACATGAAAATAGGGTGGGTGATATACACCATGGGCTGCATAATTCGAAGCCAGCAAACTTAGGAGGGCCCGCAACAGTGACAATGAACATATAATAATACATATAAAACACTTGAAATAAACAAATGCTCAGCTCTTGCATTTGTCTTTTCATATGATCATATGCTAGTCATGAGCTGTCCTATACTAGTTGTGGCATACACATTGAGGTGGGCCATGTTGCAGCTGAGCGTTGAAACCGCAACGGATCATCTAACCAGTGTATTACTATATATCTATATATAAAGTGGTTTCAGTTTAATAATGGATACATTTGTTATTCAGAAAAGGCATCAGTCTACTTTGGTAATTCAGGAAGAAGACAACGTGTCAAATAGGAAGAGAAAGAAAGAAGCAAAATCTACCCCCCCTAAACATGGTTTCATGTATGTAAATGTTGACGGAGAATCAAGACCACAGTGTTTTATTTTGCGGAGAAGTGCTTTCCAGTGAGGCTGGCCAAACTTACAAGCCACCTGAGAACTTTGCATGCAGAGAGTATTGTGAAGCCAGTGGAATATGTTGAAAGGAAGCCGGATTGTTTGCTAAAACAAACAAAAAAAAAAAGATATTTAATGCTGTGTCAGTGGTACGACAGAAATCTCTCAAAGCAACCTACAACCTTGCTGCTAGAATCGCTAAAAACAGGAAGCCACATACAATTGCAAAAACGTTATTGATACCGGCTGCAATTGAAATTTTCCAGCGAAATGTTAGACGAAGAAGCTGCTAATAAATTAAATGATGAGCCAGTGCCAAATGATACCATTAAAAGGTGGATTACAGATGCTGCAGCTGATGTGACAGGCCAGTTGTTGCACGGGATTCGAGCTAGTGGGAAATACAGCTTGCAACTGGAAGAAGCTTTGGATGTGTCAGGTGAGGCTCACCTTTTGGTTTAAGTACAATACATCTGTGATGGGAAAATAGAAGCACTGCTGTTTTGCAAATCACTGTGATGAGATTTTTAAGTGTCTGGATAATTTTATGTTGACTACTTGGACTGGAGGCTGTTTTATGGTGTGAACAAACAATGCGGCTACAATAATGGAGTGGCATAATGGGTCGCAAAGAAAACTAAAGATGTAGCACCTTTCTCAAAACTAATCCATTGCATGCTTCATAGAGAAAACCTAGTCATAAAAGAAATGCCAGATGACCTTAAAAGATGGAGACAATAAAAGTTGTCAACATTATCAAAGCACACCCATTGAATGCATGCATTTTTTTTGGTATTGTGTGCAGAAATGGGGGAGATGCATCATGGCCTTGTTTTTCACATTGAGATCAGATGGCTTTCCCAGGAAAAGGTTCTGAATTGAATTTTTGAACTTTGGGAATCGGCTGGTAAATTCTAAGATGAAAATTGGCTTACATGGCTTATTTATCTTGCTGATATTTTTCATCACCTGAATCAGCTTATCATTAGCATGCAACGGCTTCAGTCCACTTTTGCCACTCTATCGAACAAAGCGTCGGCTTTCATTGAGAAACTAGATGTCTGGCAGAAACGTGTGCACAAAGGGGTGAACATGAGTATGTTTTTGCTTCTTTGTGAATTTCTGAACTTCAGTGAAGTTGAAGCCGACTGCCTGGCTTTATGTGCTATAGTGGGGGAACACATAGATTCCCTTCTGTACCAATTTAGAACCTACTTTAGTGACATGATAAGCCCTTTTGAAAGGATGTGGATCACAAATTCCTTGTTTCCAACTGATGTGGAATTCCTTGAAATGACCCTGTGATTAAAATGTATTTTGGTGTTTGAAAACAAGATGTTTGTTATTGTTTTACAGCATGGATGGAATAAAATTCTCCATTCAGCAAAATGCATGCATAATATGGCCATCTCCAAATTAATGTGGCCATCTCTTAATTAAGTGATTAACAATTTGGAGATGGCCACGTATATATAAAGAATGGATCAGCCGCTCATTAGGGGTTGGTCAGAAGCAAGATATAAAAATAACAATTGATACTCATGCTGGCTTTACACCAACAAGCTACTTGTTAGAAGATTGTGTCTGTTTATTTTGGCCACCATGTTGTTTTGTTTTGTGTGTAGTGTTTTGTTTTGTTTAAATATTTTTTTATGTAATTAATAAAGAAAGAGCGCATTTGCGACTCATGTATAGTGCCTTGCCTGTGTGTGGTTACTTCTTGGTCTGCCTTGTCACCACTCGACCATCCTGTCACATGACCCCCTGAGAGGAGGATTAGTTTATTGAGCTGAGAAACAACACCCCATGAAATATGCCCACGAAACCATGACTGTCACTGAATTTCCTGAACTGGCTAACCGCAATCTGTGAGTCCTCCTTACCTTTGTGAAAGTGGATTCTCATCCCTCATCAGCATAAAAGCTCTCACAAGCATTAAAAACAAACACTGTTCAAGAATGAATGTTGAAGATGACCTTTCCATTTGCCTAACTGAAATTTCTCAACTGGACCAGCTATGTACTGCAAATCTTTAATAAGTGGGGGTTTGAAAATAACAGATATAGCCACCAATCTTTGTTAAACATAGTTTACTACCTTTTTTAGAAAATATTCGCTGTTCTGAAAATAGAGTAACTGCACATGACATACATCTTGAACAATAATTTTAAATCTGGAAAACATCCCTTGTTAAACTACAGAACCCCCCTCTTTAGTTTAAAGTGAAATTATGCTCTAGTTTTTTATACTACTTTGAAAGAAATGAGCATTATCGTTTTCAATATCGCTGCTAGGGAACTAGTATGTGAAAAAGGAAAAAGTACAACAGACTGTAAATGGATTACACCAAAGCCCAAAGAGGTAAAAAAATAAGACAAAGCTTAAGCATACTGTAGGTAAAATAACAGTTCCTGCAGTGGAGTGGAACTCAGCAGATGTAGCTGTTCTCTGTCTGTTTCCTGTCGGTCTGTTAAAGTTGTATTGACCCTACTCTTAGTGCAAGAACCAGCAGCTTTGCATAGTGCACAGCATTAAATGGCTGGCACAAGCAAGCAAATCGCTTCCTTCAGACCCTGCTTGTGTCCTAGACACACACTGAAAACTGATGAACTTTGGTAATCGCTATTGCTGTGAATAAGGTATGTCAAAACAAAAAAACAAAGAAGGGTCTGTATTGCAAGTCCTTTTTATGAAGTGCAGATAATATTTTAATCAAAAACTGCGAGACTGCCTGATGAGCAGGGGTTGCTGAAGCACAATGAGGTGAACTATCCCTGGCCGTTTCATCTCCCTGACCCTGTGCAACTGCCCCCGTTGGGTCCCCCAGCCAAGATCAGACATTCACAAAGAACAATATTTAAACCAGGCTTGCATGACTTAATGTAAACAGTAGAGGACTACGGCTAGTGTATTTTTGTTTGAAGAAATGTATACAGAGTTTATTCACTAGAGGCAATCTGTGTTTTCTGCAGCAAACGGATTCCTAGGGTCCTGGTTCATGACGAGAAAGAGTTAACCAAGTGTATCTTTTTGATATGTTTGGTCTCTCAGCAATATGGGTAATAAAAGTCTGATTGGCCTTGCCCTGCTATATGTTCACAGAGACATGTCCCAGGATGAAGTGTTACAGCATTCGGATAGATCAGGTCAACTCTATTTAAAGTAAAGCCTTCTAAATCAGTGTTTTTAATCGTGGCATCATACAGTCTCAGCAGTCCGATCAGTCTTAGCACTCGTATCAACAATCTTACCAGCCCCAGTAGTAGCAGCAGCAGTGTCAGCACCAGTCTTACCAGTCCCAGCAGTGGCAGCACCAGTCTTACCAGTCCCAGCAGTGGCAGCACCAGTCTTACCAGTTCCAGCAGTGGCAGCACCAGTCTTACCAGTTCCAGCAGTGGCAGCACCAGTCTTACCAGTTCCAGCAGTGGCAGCACAAGTCTTACCAGTTCCAGTTGTAGCATCAGTGTCACCAGTATCAGCACTAACCTCAGTAGCAGTGAACTAAACGCATGTCTCAATGAAGATATAAACCCATCTATTTATTCATATTTATAAGTTCTATTCTAGTCCTTTTAATATTATATATTTCTAACAGTGTGAATAGAGAAATTTTAGGTTGGTGTTGTTTTTGTTGGGAGATTTGTTTAAAAAAATATCTGTCATCATCCAGAGTGGATCACTGGGTAAAAAGAGTTAGCGACTTATATTGCTTTGCAGTTTACATTAATAGTTTCCAGGCTTCATGAACAGGATATGCAGGTTTTTTTTTTCTTTTTTGACAAAAATTAGATTTTTGCTTCAGTAAAAATCTATTCTTAGCTACACCCCTGGACAGCTGATAGCTCTGTCAGAACTATAGTGCGAGCAAGGGGCGTGGCCACTGGACTGCGTGTTCTGTTTGTTTGTGTGTGAGTGTTCTGTGGTTGTTTAAGTTCTGTTAATGTTCTTAGGGCTGTCAATTAATCACAGTGAACTTTGGTGAGTAATGCGTTAATTATTTAAAATTTATTTTATTTTAAAATTTGGAATAGCCCATTTTTTTTCTCATTTTCTCTCTTTTTTTAAAATTCAACCCAGCTCACAGCTGCCAACCCGCGTTGAGTTGGAAGAGACAAAGACAGACACACCCATCCTCTGAAATGTGTGCCGTCAGCCTTCCATTTCTTTTCACTCTGTAGGCCTGCCATGCAATCACCTAAGAGCTACAGCATCAGAGGACCTTGCAGCTCTGGGCAACTTACAGGCAGGCTTGCAACGCCCAGGCCAGTCGAGGGGTTGCTGGTGCGTGGTGAGCCGAGGACACCCTGGCCGACCTAGGCCCTCCCCACTCGGGCGGCGCTTTTCTATAGATACATTTTTTTAACGTACGTTAGTCGCCCTCTGTCCTGACCCTCTCAGCATCCCATTATTAATTCCCTGCAGTACTATTTTAATATACTAGAGTGCATGCAATGCAATGAGTTCAGTCATTGTTTGAATAGAAAGTTAGTTATATAACTGCATTATGGCGCAAAGCATTAAAATGTGAAGGACACGAATAAGAAGTTTATTTTATTTATTTTTTACTTTCTTTCATTGCACAGAAAGACTATTATTTGTATTAGTTCCAGTGTCACAGAATGCATACCTGCTGCGTACTCTAAACACGCCTTCATATCACAAAATACACTTTCTAGCAGCTATTCTGCTACAAGCAGCACCAACAGAACAACAAATAAACCCTGTCAGTTTCGACAAAGTACTTTTTATTTTAAATTCAAGATTGTGAATCAGGCTACATCATATCAGTATGATTCAGGGTGTCCCACTTGAAAGTAGCCCTGTATATTTCAGTTAGATGTTGGCATTCAGTCCATGTCCACGCTAAGAGTGACATTCCTGTATAAACCGAGTTTGTAATAATTTATTTCCACGTTGTAATACTTACTGGGCTACTTTCAGTGGGACACCCTGTATTACCAATGCTGTTGCAAAGTGGATAACTACTGACTTTTACTTTTATTTCAATTACCACATTTATTTTAAAAGATGTTTTTTTTTTTTTTAAATGGCAATGAAAAACAGTTTATGAGTATATCAATATAACGGATGCCCTTTTAAAGGAAACTGATAAGAGAACATACACTTTAATTTGAAATGCAGTAAGGTAAGTAATAACCTGACTTCATTGTGATTGAGCGGTTGGTTCAAACAATTTAGCAGCAAATGCTGTAATTTTCCTGTATAATGCTGTGTAAATAAATATAAAACCATAAAGAAAATAAGTTTTTATGATGGGTTGCTTTTTGGATGATGACAATATTAATATTAATAACAATACTATTGAGTTATAAAACACATTTGAAAGAGATGGATGCAGTCAATGTATCAATTAAATATGTGATTAAAACCAAGATTAACTGAGATTAAATTGCTTTGCAGTCACACTGGACCTGCAGGGCGGTGCTAGTAGCCTTCATCCAGCCCACGAAAGGACGCTCACAGAACTGTTCATGTGAAGCACGCCGTCAGGTATATATATTATACTAAATGTTTTATTTGACCTGTTAAGCACTGCTTTTGAGATTTAAAAAAACAAACAAACAAAAAAAAACTAACATGCGTTTGTTGTGTGCACCAGAAATTCCACTGATTCAGTGTTGTCCAATTATTCTGACAAATGAGCATTGTGTTAGTCTCAATGCAGAATAGTTGTTATTGCTGAATGCACTTTCATTGTGCCGGGGATTTTATGGATTATCATAAGTCTGAAAAAGACTGTATAACTTTAGTGTTTATTTTTAAAAGATGGTCTGGTATGATGCACATTTTCACAGTACAAAATTCTTAAGTTATGTAATACTTGTGTCTTTACTAGTTTAGCATGTGTTGTGAATAAACCATGCAAGCTCAATCACGAATCCTGCAGAAACAGGGCCGGTGTCATGAAATAAGTCCGCCCTGTGACAAAACCTGGACACCTGAGCGGCATTTTCAATTGCATCCCTCTGCCTCTGGTCATTCTGCAGACACCTACAATTGACATAGCAAACAAACTCCCTGTTACAGTGCTGACTTTTAAAAAAAAAAAATTTGGGAGAGGGGTTCAATAATTTTTTTTTAAACAAGGTTTTCCAGAGTTCTGACATTTATAATGCCTTGAAGATCTTTGTTAGTTTCTGCTATTTAGAAAAATGAAAATCATTCTTAAAACAATGTTTTAACCCAATACTTAAAAAAAAAAAAACAGAAACAACAGTCAACCTAAGTTCCTATCATGGCACTACCTGGCCTAGAGCACCAAACAGGGGAGTTTACCTACTTTTTTTATTTACCACTACACCACAGACCCAAACATGTATAGTCATTTCCAAAAATGAAATCTTACACTTTCTACACGCCCTCGTTATTTCTATACTACCAACATCTTAATAGGACTTGTCCAAAACAAAAGTTGATTTATCATATTTATAATAAAAAGGAAATCAACCTTACTACAATCCCACCCCCCCATCCACCACCCCACCCACAAATAAAAAAGCAAAACACAAAATGTAAAAAGAAACAATGCAAAATGCCCCTGTTGAAAGTTCCAGTGATCAACATTTGGTACTGTTATTATTGAAATTAATTTAATGTTCACCAGTAGGGCAATACAAAAATGGTTAACAAAATGTGAAATAACAACTCAAAACATAATAAAAATTGTTTTGCTTTTTTTTTTTATCCCACCTTATAAATAGAAATAAAGCACACGTTTTACACCTGCAGTTTGAAGGAAATCGTTCACATCATTATCTTGAAACTAAACAAGTAGTGCAAAGCTCAAAAGAGCTGAGGGTGCAATGTTATATAACCCACTAATGTGTGAAAAAGATCTTTGCAACAAACATGACACAATACGGTGAATAGCTGTTGTGACAGGGTGAAGGAAGATGGGGCTGTACATTGTAACTGTACAATAACATTTTAAAATACAGTAGACTTTCCTTGTTTCTTTCATCAATATGTAGGCAAACACAACAAACTGAAAAACAATTTGCCAGTTATTTATGCCACAAATTGCACAATTCGGAAGACCTAGTTTTCTGTAGCAAACAGAATAAATTAATTTATAAAAAATACTAATATTGTGTAATTTGTCATAGCACAAGTACACCCAGTGCAAAATGCCAAACCTCACAACAGTGTCTATGGTGTGTGTGTGTCACACGGTGACATTGGCCCCCTTATAAAAGCCCCAGTTAAACACTATTATTATTTTTGTCACATTGTAAATAAGTATGTGTGTGTGTTTACTTGTTTTGCAGTCTTTATATGATTTCTTTATTTACTTTTGAGCATATTTATAATATAGATTTTTAGTAGAACTCACCTTATTCTTTTGACATGGAGCACATGGTAGAAATTGTTTGTGTATGGAGCACAGGGCTATGAGAAGGAGACCATAGGAAGTGAAGGACCGCTGTAAGTAAAGGCTGCTGGGAACTGTAGTTGTTAGGGCAGGCAAGGTGAAGTGCTGCCATAGGGTCAGGTACAAAGATTCCATTTAGTGAATTGACTGTGTCTTGGTTGGGAGGTTTGAGGGGAGGAGTTAACCCCCCTTTATAAGCAGGCATATAGCACAAGCACAAGAGAAGCAACTGGTGGACTGATGAGGAAGGAACTGGAACTGGAACTGGAACTGGAACTGGAACTGGAACTGGAACTGGAACTGACAGAGACAGAGACAGAGACAGAGACAGAGACAGAGGACGTGTGGGAAATCCTTTTGGATTTCGACTTGGCTGGAGACACAGAAGCACCGGAATTACCCTGGACAAGAAAAAGGTCCATGGCTTCTAAGGGAGGTGGAGTTTGTTGTGTGCACTTACAGCTATTTTATTCCCATTGATATTCATCACTCCTTTTATGCTAGTTTTAACCCTGTTTTTATTAGTATTTTAATGTTTCTAGAGAATGAGCTCTTTTATTGAAAGTTTAAGAATGGGTTTTAATGAGGCATTTTAGATTAGTGTGTTTTTAGATGGCCATTTTAGTATCAGCTTGGTAGAGGGGGAAGAGGAGATGGCAAGTGACCTATCGACCTACCTAAGTTTACCAGCATTTTGTTTCTTTGTCTCGCCCTGGCAGGCATAGTAGAGGAGCCCTGGGAGCTATTGGACCAGGCCATCACGCCGACATTATATCCTCCACAAGTACTGAACCCATAAGAGGACGGTTTGGCCTGAGTCCAGTGGGTGTGGCCTCAACACTGCTAATCGTATTTTGTTCCTCTCTGCACCCTAGCCTATTGGTGGGCACTTTTTCTGTTGATACTTTTCACCCTACCTAATTGATGGTTGGTAGTTTTTTTGCCAAGTGTAGTTTTAATTGTGTTTATCATTTTAAAACCTCAAACTTATGTTTTAATTACATTGCTAGTGTTGAATTTCTATGGGTGGGTTGGTCTCTATTCTCCTACCTATGTCACAAAGTAAATGAACCTGTGCAAATTAACACTATTTCTGTATACTAGATCCTGGTGCCCTAGTAGTCGTAGTCAGATTACATACAGTGCTGAGAAAGTTTGTGAACCCCAGTGATAATTATGGAAATTCCATAGTTTTACAATGATAACCTTCTTGAATCAAAACCTTGAATCAAAGTCTTTTTTTAAAAATATCCAGTAGGGTTTATATTAACCAATTCCATGTCTTTTGAAACAAAATGATGTATGAAATTAAACAAACAATTAGTAATTAAGATTCAGAGTATGTTAAAAAGTAAACCCCTGGTTTTATCAGCTCCATTAAGAGGATAATTAGAATTGTTGTGTATATTTACGGTGTATGTCTAGGGTTTGTCACAACTGTGTCCTCGCCAATTACCATTAAAGAAAATACCCATTATAGCTCAAAGTAATTATTAGCCATAATAAACACAACACCTCAATATGAACTAGCGATTCTGGCTTAATTATCCTTATATTCATGTCGAAAAGATTAACAATTTATATTATGTATGTTTAGGTATTTCAAATCAATCATAAATGTGTATTTTTATAAGACAAAAATAAACCTAACAATCCAAATTATTACATTTATTCATATTCTCAAAGGAAGAAGAATAAAGGTTCGGCTTCATTGTTGAAAACATATGTATAAAGAAGAAACAAAATAAAACATTCAAGGAAAAGTAATTAATTGTTAAATGTTCATAATGAATCCTCGATGTGCTCTCTGGTCATAAAGTTTTGCATTAGTGAAGCAGTCTTAATAGTTCATCACACATTACATATACATGCGCCAGCTTCCACGTGGCTAAGTACGCATGTGATGATATCAATATCAATGCTTCAGTTCAGTTACTTGTAAACACACAATATAAGTTTGATACTTATTCTGTTGGTGCGATGTTTAAAACAAAGTCTTCTTAACACTGTCATGCTCTGTGTAAAAGATAGATGTGCAGCGGCACAGTGCAGTATTTCTGTGAAGTCTGCAGGCAAAAGCTTTTGTTGTTCCGAAGACAGTCCATCTTCTCCAGGACAGGTTTGAAGATTACATCATTGCGTCTTTGTTGAAAAACTTGAGAGTTTGATGACTTGAGAGTGATGAGATATTTTGAAGAAAGAGTGAATCCAGAGAGAGTCCAGAGAGTAGAAGAGACCAGTTGAGAGAGTGAAAATCCTGGTTTTGAGTTTAAAATCTAGAAAGAGTTACGCAACCATTTCTAAAGATTTCAGGTGTCACCATTCCACTGTCAGACAGACAGTCTACAAATGGAGAAAGTTCAAGACTACAGATGTTACCTTGGTTAGAAGATAACAGATAACATTTAAAGTGAGAATTTTTAGCACATGGGTTTTCTGTGTGTAGTCTAATACAATACATTTATATTGTTTTCATGTGAAAATGATCCAATATCTTATGTGATCAATATCATAGATAGTTTTAAAACTAGATTCTTAAGCATGTATACATTTTTTTGTGAAGTTTTAAAATTGCTTTTGAAAATGAACGTTTTATATATACAGAAAATAAATTAATGTATTTATTTTTGAACAATTTTTACTAATTTTCCAGTTTCTCCAAATTTTTGGAATGTTTGATACTTATTTTTGGAATCAACCTTGTTCACCGGTGCAACCCATGAACTAACTAGGCAGAGATTAGGACAAGCGCTCAAGTCCTCTGAAACGAGTGCTGTCAGCCATGCGCTTTTTTTTTGTGTGCGTTGAGCCAAGTCCCCAGCTGACCTAACCCCTACCCTGCCTGGGCAGCACTTGACCAGTTGTGCACCACCCTCTGAGAACTCCCATCCATGGTCAGCCATGGCAGGGCCCTTTGTTTTCAGTTTATACTGATTTTTACCGAAACATTCCCAGGTTCTACAAAAACTATTTTTTTTTTTTTTTACGATTTTCACCATAATTTTGGACCATTCAAGTGCATAAAAATAGATAATATTAAGAAAATACAATAGATTACATAGTTTTTTTTTTTACTGTACTTAATGTATTATGCATTGTTTTTTACTGTATATTGTAAAGCGCTTTGTGACAGTGGTCCACTATGAAAGGCACTATATAAAATAAAGCTTAAAGTAAGGCAATGTAGTGGAAGCTATAAACACATGCAATACACACACACCCATGCACATGTGTTTCTGTGCCTACTAATCTCACATCCACCATGTACACATTTCACGCTTTACAGATGTGGGTAGTTAAAAGCAATTGCAGTTAATGTTAGTGAATTACTTTTCATGCTAAAATGGGTAGAAAAAGAAAACCAGTATGAACTGAAAAGTGATTTCCATATGTAGATGGCAATGCCTTCTATTTAAATTCTGAAAAAATCCACCGCACTGACTTTCCAAATTCAAGCCATGCTGCTTGTCGCATCCTCAGTGACTGGCCTGGCTCAGTGGATGTGGGTGGAGAGAGTATTTTCTAAATTTGGCTACATCTAAGACTGCAGAACGAGCCTTTGAAAAGATACTTTTAAAAACTTTTGCGAGCCTACGCTATGCAGGACTTCTGGAATTTAATCTGAAGCTCCTTATCCAGCGTCTGACAGGGCTTCAAAAGGCTGGTAAATGTATTGAAATATATTATTGTAATGGATGTAGATTGGGAAAAATAATTTGGTCCAATTATATAAATGTTTCTAGGATAAATGGTTTTAACTGTTTATTAAAGAACAGATTGGGGATTAGCCCTTTTCAGTCTGATGTCAGACTCTGTCCGACATCATCAAAAAGATGACAAGAACAGGTCTCTAGTCATTTTTTCTCTGAAAAAGCTGAGAAAACCTTTCAATGGCCGAGTGAGACCGATAGGAGCCAAGAGAAGCCAAAAAAAAGGGCCGTTTCAGAGCAATACACAGAGGCCTTGCACCAAGGAGATAACAGACACACAAACAAAGGATATAGCTGCTTCCACATCCAGCGCTCAAAGAATATCACAAACATTTGCAGAGCTTTTTGAGATGTTATAGTAATAAAATAATGACTTGGATTGCATTATTGAGGAGTTTGGTGATAAAACGAGTGCTCAGGGGAGGATTTATCAGTCTATAAAGAGGTATGAGAAAAATACAGCGAACAAGGGGTGGCGCTTGGCTGGAGATGCAGTACTGATGTTGTTTTGCCATGTAATGTGTTTTAAACCTGTTTTACAGTGAAAAAAAATTAAACAGTGCATGTAAAATAAACAGTGTGTGTGAAAATAAATTGGACCTGATGTGCCTGATAAGCGTTGAATAAATGGACCTCTAAGGGGTAGTACACGTTAAAACAACAAAACAACCAGCACTATTGGCGCAACAGCACTAATTATGCTAATATATCTACTTTGGTGGAATACAAATATGTCAAACAATATGGCTGCCAGACAGACATTTACATATTAATTTAAAACTGCCTCAGTTGACAAACAGTTTACTTGACTAACTTCAGATTTCACAAGCATCATCCCTGTCACTGTATCAATACAACTCATTTAAAAAAAATGTTGTTGACCTGAACCAAAATGGCCGCCTGACTCATTTTATTTTAGAAACCTTTCAAAATCTTCTTGGGAACCGGTAAAGTGATTGATCTATCACTTGGCATATATCATCAGCAACCAATCCCCTCTTCTGCTCAAACCATTTAACCAACTTCCTCCCAACTTGGTAGGCATCATCCCAGTGACAATAGAATTAAAATACGTCAAAATGGTTTTGTTTTGTTAAACAAGATGGTTGCCGTACCTACATTTTCAAATTCAATTTAAAACTGCTTCAGTTTAGAAACAGTTTACTTGATTAACTCCAAACCTGAAAACCATCATGCCTGTGTCAGTACAATTAACGTTTTCAAAAATGAATTTGGGTGAAAACCAAGGTGGCCGCCCAATGCATTTTTTGGAAAAAAACATTAAAAATCTTCTTATGGAGTACTAGTGAAGTTACTGATTTCAAACGTGTCAAATATGAAGAACTAAACCAGCTTCTTCCAGTAATTGCTTAAGTGTTTGGTACTGGTACTGGTGTTGGGAGCCGTAAAAATGTTATTAATAGTTATTATTAGTATTATTATTTAGCAGACGCGTTTATCCAAAGCGACTTACAGAAATTAAACAAAATATAAAAATAATAAATTTAAACATTTTTAAATGTTTCTTATAAGAAGGAAAAAAAGTAGAAGAAAAAAAGGATACACAGAGAAATGGCAGATGAAATGACACAGCAGACATATAAAAGCAAATGAAGAATGATATACTGTGACAAAGTGCCTGTCCCTGTGTATATTATCTGTTATATGTTGCGTGTGGTGTGTTAAATGTTGGTGTATAGGCATTGGTACACGGGATATAAACGGGTCTGTGTTTCATGTGTTTAGAAATGTACAATTGTATTTAGGCACGGGATTGTACATCACTTCACGTGCATTTAAAGTAGTTAATATGTGAGCACGGGATTGCACATAATTAATTCACGTGCTGGGATTCAAGTGAATAATTAATTAGTAATTGAATCCCAGCACAACAGTATATATAGATGCACGTTTTATTCACTCGGGGTTGGGTGTTCGGTGAGTGGAGAACGGGATAGGAGACAGAGGTAATACTTGTAAGATAATTGTATTTAAAATATCTACTCACTGTGTTTTGTATAGTGTTAGTCCATTTTTGTTTATGTCTGTTTATTTTGGCGAATGTGCCGTGTCCCTGTGTTTTTGTTTGTAACCACCATTTATTTTCTGTTCTGTTTGTTTATTAAATGCTGCTCAAAAGCATTCGCTCATCTCAACGAAACTCCACCTCTCTCTGTCGTTTATTTTCCTGGCTCTGGTCTGACGCCACCCACTCCAGCCTTCTTTGTGACACGTGGTGTCAGAACCGGGACAACAGCGCCTCCAAGCGTCAGACCAGAGCAGGAACCACATTTTTAGAAAAAAATAAAATGGGGGGGGGGGGGTTTGGATTACAAAAATAAATAAATAAAATAAAGAAATGGGGAGAAGCAGGAGAGGAAAGTGGCAGCAACGACTGCAGGAGGAGGAGGAGGATCTAGATCCCAGGAGGGAGGAGCCTTTCCCGTCATCTGAGGAGATGCTGGACTGGGTGTCCGACCCGGAGTGGAGCCGGGAGGACCTCCCACTAGTTATTGACCTGCTGTGGGCCAGAGATGGGGAATTCTGGGAACAACACTTCTACCCAGTGTCCTTCGTGAACCCGGCAGCTGTGGTGATTAACTACTTGGCTGCCGATATGGGACTGCCCCAGCAGGTTGCATTCCAAGTGGGAGAAGCCACGCCTACCTGCATCCTCAGTGGGCTGAAGGGAGACAACATGCAGCTCCCACCTCCACCAACAGTGGAAGAAGGCCTGCTGGTTTTTCCTCCAGAGCCAGAGGGAGAGGAGCCGTTGCTGCCGTCTCCGGCACCAGAGGGAGAGGTCCCACCGCTGTCTCCAGAGCATGAGGGAGAGCAGCACCAGTCCCCTGCAAGTGAGGGAGAGCCGCACCAGTCCCCTGCAAGTGAGGGAGAGCCGCACCAGTCACCTGTGACAAGGGTAGACTACACATCGCTCCCACCTCCGTCTCCAGGAGACTACACGCCACTCCCACCTCCACTGCCAGGAGACTACATGCCTCCGCCCACCTCCACCGGCAGGAGCAGAGCAGCAGGAACTGCCTCTGCCTCCGCCACCTTCACTGGCAGGAGAGTACACGCCTCTGCCACCTCCATCGGCAGGAGCAGAGCAGCAGGAGCTGCCTCTGCCTCCTCCACCAGCAGAGGGTGAATGTCTTCTGGGTCCCTCTCCACCAGCAGAGGGTGAATGCCTGCTGGGTCCCTGTCCACCAGCAGAGGGTGAATGCCTGCTGGGTCCCTGTCCACCAGCAGAGGATGAATGCCTTCTGGTATCACTTCCCCCACCAGCAGAGGATGAATGCCTGCTGGTATCATTTCCCCCCACCAGCAGAGGATGAATGCCTGCTGGTATCACTTCCCCCACCATCACGAGGAGATGAACTGGAGCTGCCTCTGCCTCCATCATCATCAGGGGGAGAGGAGCAGGAGCTGCCTCTCCCTTCATCAGAAGGACCAGGACTGGATGCTGGCGGTCCTCAGCAGCCCTTGCATAGGCTGCTGAGGGAAGCACAGGGAAGAACTGCCCGGCTGCAGGGGCCGAAAAGAGGGCCATCACCTGCACCGCAGCTTGTCCTGACTCCCTGCCTCGCTTCGCCCAAGGATGCCTGCCTCGCTTCACCCAAGGATGCCTGCCTTGCTTTGCCCAAGGATGCCTGCTTCGCTTCGTCCAAGGATGCCTGCCACGCTTCGCCCAAGGATGCCTGCCACGCTTCGCCCAAGGTTGCCTGTCGCTCCGCATCGCCTGGGGTTGCTGGAACTGCATCGCCTGGGGTTGCCCGCCGCTCAGCATCGCCTGGGGTCGCCTGTTGCTCCGCAACATAGCAGGAAGTACTGTGGCCAGAACCCCACCAAGGGGAGCTGCCGGCCACGAAGAAGGGGGAGGAGGTCTGGAGACCACCAACCCCAGCAGCAGTTTCGCTGCCGGAGATCAGGGAGGAGGTCCGGAGACCTGCTCCCACTACAGCAGTTTCGCTGCCGGAGAGCGTGAGGGAGGTCAGGAGACCTGCTCCCACTGCAGCAGTTTCACTGCCGGAGATCGTGGGGGAGGTCCGGAGACCTGCTCCCACTGCAGCATCTTCACTGCCGGAGATCGTGGGGGAGGTCAGGAGACCTGCTCCCACTGCAGTTTCTTTGCTGCTGGAAGTACTGTGGTCGGAGCCCCACCAAGGGGAGCTGCCGGCTCTGAAGAAGGGGAGAGGTCAGGAGACCACCCCCCAAGCAGCCTTTCCGCTGCCAGGACTACCATGGCAGGAATATGCCACCCCGCTGTCAGCCTTGCTGCTGACAGCCTTACGACATGTGGGCCCCTTGAAGCCTCCTGTCCTGGCCCAGGACTTTGTGCTGGACTTTTGGGCTTTTAAGGGGGGAGGTGGCCATTGAGGCCATGTGTGCTTTGCACAGGGGGGGTATATGTGACAAAGTGCCCGCCCCTGTGTATATTATCTGTTATATGTTGCGTGTGGTGTGTTAAATGTTGATGTATAGTCATTGGTACACAGGATATAAACAGGTCTGTGTTTCACGTGTGTTTAGAAATGTATAATTGTATTTAGGCATGGGATTGTACATCACTTCACGTGCATTTAAAGTAGTTAATATGTGAGCACGAGGTTGCATATAATTCATGTGCTGGGATTCAAGTGAATAATTAATTAGTAATTGAATCCCAGCACAACAGTATATATAGATGCACGTTTTATTCGCTTGGGGTTGGGTGTTTGGTGAGTGGAGAACGGGATAGGAGACGGAGGTAATACTTGCAAGAATAATCGTATTTAGAATATCTACTCACCGTGTTTTCTGTAGTGTTAGTCCGTTTTTATGTCTGTTTATTTTGGCGAATGTGCCGTGTCCCTGTGTTTTTGTTTGTAACCACCATTTATTTTCTGTTCTGTTTATTTATTAAATGCTGAGCGAAAGCATTCGCTCAGCTCAACCAAACTCCACCTCTCTCTGTCGTTTATTTTTCCTGGCTCTGGTCTGATGCCACCCACTCCGGCTGTCTTTGTGACATATACATTTAACCCTTTGACGCCTAGGTAGAATGACCATATTTGTGCTTGAATATGACCACTTTGTGTTTAGCGCTTATAGTTAGGTAACCTTACATCAGAAATTAAAGCCCAATATAGCTTTAGAAAGGTAGTAGCTGTTTCCAATCATATAATGTATTTTATTGTGAAATGTATTACATGTTTTTCATAAAAACTCCACTGCCCAAAAAATAATTGAAAAATGTATAATAATAAATAATATTTTTAAACTGCCAATCTCAACCCCTTTCCAAGATAGATATAAAAAAATTCAGTATATGAGAGATGTGAAATATTATGAGGATTTCAAATATCTTCTACTGTTGAGCCATGGTCTGTATGCCAAAAAATTCCTAAAATACTGGCCTATTTTCAGAACTGTCAAGTATTTTATGAAAGTAGATGAAACTAAACAAAATATCACAAAGTGCATTGCCAAATGTAGTGTAAAACCTTTTATCATGGTAATGTATGAAAAAACATGGGAAAATGAAGTTGTTTTTATTAAAAGTAGTTTTTATTTAAAATGTATAATTTGGTATTGTGGAGAAAATATTTATATAAAAGCTATAGAATTCAAATTCAACCACGTATAGCAAGTAAAAAGAAGCAAAATAAATAAATAAATTAGGGCACTAATTCAATTGTTGACATATATATATATGGTATATTACTGGATTTGCAATTGTTTTCAAATACTTTTCTCAGTGTTTTTTTTTTTTTTTTTTTTTTGCTGTCCTCTCGCCAAAATTAACCTTGCTATTTACTATATTTACCCATTTTGTGTTGTAATAAACAGCTCTAAATTCCTGGGAAATTTGACGAAAAATAAAAAAAAAGATAATGAAGGTCCTTAATTACATTATACAAAAAGCATTGCTACAATACACATTTACATTTTGTATTTTAATGCATATAATATAATTGCCGCCTTACAGTGGTGTAAAGCCATATCTCATTGATTCAATCTTTTGGCCACTCCCTTATTCCAGTTCATATAAGTTAAAACAATATAGTGTATGTATCCACCCCTAGGAGTACAAAATATATATTTGGATGGCTAATTCGTAAATCTAATGGGTAATCTTTTGGTACTTATATACCCCATTACAAAAAGATTAGGTTTATCACTGCTACCAAATCCTATTTTTTCTAATTGTATGGCTTCTATCAACTGATTCCACCATTCTGCAATGGAGGGAAGTTTTGATTCTTTCCAGTGACACTAAATTATTTTCTTTGCTGATATGTTTGCTGAAAGTAATTCCCCTTCTTTTGGGTTAGTTGTAAGTTATAATATGAATAGAGGCAGTCTTTCTGGAATCTTGCATTGTGTCATATTAGAATATTAATAATAATTTGATTCCATTTTAAGTACACTAGGAACTTCAATTCAAGAACCACATTTCAGTGATAAAATCTGTAAACAACGTATACTGAAGAGGCAGTTTCTCGGTAGAGAGACACTTTTTTTTTTTTACTAGTTTCCTTTAGCACTTGTACATATCTTGCGATTGCAAGTTTTATAGTTATAGATGAATATAGACATTTTCCCAATGGAACCACGAAAGCACATAACAGCCACTTCATGTGTTCTGCTTAGTGTCAGGTAGCTGACTGGTCAGCAGACTGGCTGAATTACATAAACCACATTTGTCATTTTTCTTTTCCACAAAACAAAAACACGAAATAGCACAAAATAAATACTTGGGATACAGCATAGGAATACAGATGTACTATTCCTCAGGCATATACAGGACTTGGGGTGTGTCGAGTAAGAAGTCTCAACAAGCATCTGTAACGAATATGGTAATTCAGGTTTTAACACCACCGACTTATGTCCTAGTATGAGTACCCATACGAGTATGGCGGCTCTGAGTAAAAGTATGAATACAAGTAATTGCTCCTCTGCACACCCCTGTAGACATCAGACATAATTAATAAATTCGCCTAACAATGTGCCATATAATATTGGTATTCCCTGTTACACACTGGTAATCCAGTGTAGTGTGTAACCTAGTGGAGGTTCCTCAGAGGAGGCAAGGGAGGCAGTGCCTCCTCAAAAGTAAAAAAACCCAAAAAAACTAATATAAAAAAAAAAATGAAACAAAATACAATTATTTTCAAAAAATGTTGAAAAAAAAACGACATGTTAACCTAAACCCTGCAGTCAATATTCCTATATTAACAGCAATTTTGGCTGATGAGAGGAACCCAAAGAGGTTAGCATATTGTTAAATATTTAAGCACTTCTTTAGAGTTTATATGATTACATGTGTAAACTTCCCATCCCTATTATATATGTATATATAAAAAAAAAAAAAAAAAAACCTTGAGTACAAATATAATGATGTAGTAGTATCTCTATGGTAATTGTTGGCACTGTAGAGATGGTTGAGATGGAGCATCTGGAGGTGTGACGTTTGTGACCTCTGACACAGTGAGCAGCACGCTGTGTTAGTGTCCAGGTGCACACGCACTGACAAAAGTACGATGGAAATGTTTTGGGTTTTTTTTGCTTTATTTAAAAAATAAGTAAATAAAATGAAATGACAACTGGAAACGTATACCACTGTTTTTGTAACAAAGCAGTATGAGTTTTTTTGTTTGTTTGTTTTTTCTCTCTCTCATACAATTTGTTTGCTTAGATGACTGGCAGCTTTCGGTGAACTATGGTCAGGTTGGAACTTTTTTTTTTTTTTTTTTTTTATGTTTTTTTTTCCATGATGGATTGATGCAAGGTTGTTATTTTTTCTTTTGGAGTTCAGGACTGTGTGTGTGTGTGTGTGTGTGTGTGTGTGTGTGTGTATATATAAAATCTATAATCTATCTTAGTTTTTTCTTTTTGAATGACTTTGTTCAGCATTGGCTGTAGTTACTGGGCCCATGCATTGACTATTTATTTTTGCTTTGCTTTTCTCTCTCGCTACTGCTTGAGTAATATATTTGTTATGATAGAGCATTTACAGTGGTGAAACGTGACGTGATTGTTTTTCTTTTTCTTGTGTGCATTAATAAATTGGGTAGACATAATTTGTTTTTGTTTTAGCTATTGCTTTCACTGCTGTTGCTGTTGCCATTGTTCTTGCTATTGTTCTATTATGTTGCTCCTGTTTCAGATATTCATTGTTTTCTGTATGTATAGAATAACATTGGGTGCATCAGTCAAAACAAAACAAGCTATTAAAAGGCATCTGACGGAGGTCAACTGTTGCTTGTGTCCTGCTTTAAATGTTGTCAGTGATCTCAAAGCAGATTATGAATGGTTCAGCGGTCAGTCTTATTCTAACCTCTGGTGATAGGTTGTTTGCTGTCACACAGTAAAGACTTTTTTTTCACAAAACTGCTGTACACAGGAAGGCCTTGTTTTGAAGTGGAAAGGCAAATGTTCAGAATTATAATCTTAACAGAGAACTACAATAATTTAACTGCTACCTCATTCAACTAAGTGTAATGTCAAAATAAACTTTTGTTTGGATTTTTATAGGTAATTGTTGTTGCGCTGAAAATGCTTACACAGTATAAGGCAAATACTCTGGGGTTTTGGAGATCAAGTGGCATCAGTATTAAACTATAGTCTTATTTAACAGATTTTTTTTTTTTTTTTTTTTTTTTTTTTTTTTTGCTAGGTAAGAGGATAAAGAACAAGTCTGAAAGCAATGCTATAAACATAAGTATGAAATACCCCAATTTTCAAGTTTACTTAAAAGTTAGACAGGTTATTCTCTATAGGGTTTATTGTTTTATCATAATGTTGCTGTATATCAATTAGTATAATTATGCATATGCTACAGTATGGCTGCTGCAGCCTTGCAATGACCTCAATGGATTCTTCCCTGGTTAAAAAAAAAAACTCAATAAATATGCAATGGTTCTCTGGCATGCTTGTGCCATGTGTGACTGTGGACCCAAACCACAACGACTTCACACCTGCAAATAATTTTTAACAAAATAGCTAAAAGGTTACATTGTTCATTCTTCTCTCATCTGGCTAGATCAGTTAGGGGCCAGGGCAGTAAGACATGGAAACAGTTTTGATCCCCAGAGCTTGTTTGACTGCTCCAAAAGGGAAAGATTTCTACTGACTTTTTCCAGCACAGTTCAAGTACTTGATATCTTCTTTAGCTGAAGTGGAACAGCACATTAGCTTATTTTAGCTTCTAAATCTGTGGTAATGGAAAAAATATGTCAGAAAAGTAACTTAATTTGCTTGGTGATATTGAGGGAAATGTATACGACATGAACTCAAGTCATCCAGAAAAACACTTGTTTTTTCCTGAATTTATTCCCCACTCCTTCAAAAGATGAAGGGAACATATGCGTTCCTGGCAAGTTTATGGATGTCGTTTTGGTTTGGCATACCCTTGTCATCCCAAAAGATTGCCAATAGTGGTACAGCTGGGAAGGAAGAGAGGCAGAAAATAACCAAAATCTAGAGCTACTTACTCAGCAGTACTGTAAAATTGCTAATAAAAGCCGATTCCCAGCAAGTGCTTGGTATGGCCTATGGAACCTTATACCGTTTTCACACAGGCACCTTAGAGGGCCTTGAAGCAAGACTCACAAGCTGTTTTCTTCATGCTTATGTGACTGATGACTGGAATCCACCTCCTGGGGTAGCTTCGAGTCCATGTTGTCTACTACCCCGTATCAGTGTGTGTAAACAAACTAAACCACATAAAAATAATAATGCAACTTCCTTTTTTATTGTGCATGTGTCATGCACATAAAGATGTGCTTTACATATGCACAGATCAAAGATCTGGACTGCAGTCAACTCCTGCTTTAGTGTGTCTAAAACTAAAATGCATCAAATCTGGGATTAGCTTCTAGTGTATACAGAACAGGGAGCACAGCCACATTAACTACTACCAGATATTACTACCAGATTCAACTCTTGGATTCATTTTTCTCAAGTGTGAAAACCAGTATTAGTAAAGTAGTCAGTCATACTCAAAGACAGACAGTAAGTGTGCTGAAAAAAACAGGTTGCTAGTCTTGCTTCAGTGCACACTCAACACGACTCAAGTACGGTGAGAAAATGGTCCTGGGGCTCCTAATAGAATGTGAATTGGTGTTTTTGTTTTACAATATTCAAAACACATGCTAGGGAAGCAAAGTTTGCTAAATAGCTTTAAATAAGTGAATAACAAATGTATTTTGTAATTCAAAAGACTATTTTTTTATAAAACAAATGATTCCTTTGGCGTCTTAAATTAATCCAAGAAGAACTCATAAAAAATTGCAAAAATAATATTATTAATGCAAATTTAATGGGTCATAATTAATATAGAATGTTTGTATGATACAACAAACACATGCATATCCGAACCATAAAAATACTGTGTAATACTGTGACAGGGAGACCATGTCGCTGGTTCTTGAGTGCACGTGTGCCTTTATGAAGCATTTGGGACGTGCAACAGGAGAGGCGTTGTTAAGGAAGTGAAGGAGCAGGTAGGCTCACCCAGAGCTGAGCTGATTGGGAGGTAAGGATTGGTTGGGGGGCGTGCCCGGGGAGGCTGCATGTTCACAAAGCGTCTGCGCCAGAGCTCAAGGCTACTGAATGGTCATAGCTGTACAGACAGTGTTTTGTTTCATGTTGTGTTGCAGACTTGTATCAACCTAGGAGCTGAAGCTATGGAGCCAGCACTAACCCCGGGAGCATCGACCCCTGCACACGGCCACAACTCAGGAGAGCATCTGCTCCGCAGGATTAACTACTACAGAACCCTTCAACTGCAAGACAATGCTCATGAAGGCATTGGCCAGTCGATGCAATGTGAACAGGCAGGAGTTTCCGTGAGAAGGCCAGGACTCCTGGAGTCCAGAAGTAAGTTTGTTTAGGGGAGGTTGATCCCAAGCAGTGTATAGAGAGGGTGTGCATAGAGTAGTAGGTTCCTGGAGCGTGACATTCCTTTTAGTGGGATTAGTGCTCACCTTTTGTGTGGAAAACTGTTATTTTTTAGATTTGTTTTATTTTGTTTTCTTTATTAAAAGTGACACTAGGGCTACCATTGCTGGCACCCTAGTATCAGCATGTGTGTTAATTAGATCTGCACACCTGTGCGGCGTGTCAACAACCAATGCTCTGTACTCTGCTTCAGTATTGTTCAGTGACAACCCACACACACGACAGTACCCCCTGTTACAAATACTCCTCTCGTTCTGATATCAAACTGATGTGGCTGTAGGTTACATCTGCAGTCTACTATACAATCTGTTACAGGATGTTACACAAGGGTCTGTATGTATCACTGTGATGGCGTATGCCCTACTCCTATGTTTATTATTATTATTATTATTATTATTATTATTATTATTATTATTATTATTATTATTATTATTATTATTTAAATGGATTTTGTGAAAAACTCTGTTTTATTATTATTGTTGTTTTGTTTGGCAGGGAAGGAGTTAAAAACCTTCCCTGACAGAAATACTCACGTGGAATGTAGCTGTCTTCAAATTATTTACCAATTTGAGGACAGCCACGTCAATATAAACAGCAGCTATGCGCTGGAAAGGGGGTGGATTTTTCTTTTGTACGTGTTGTGTTGAAAGGAGATTGAAGGGTTTTGTTTGTTTGTCTGTGTGCCTGTTGTGTCTATCCAGACTGCTTTGCCCTCCCGGGAATTGACGCTCTTGAGCCAGCACTGCATCAGGAATCACAAGCACTACAAGCACCTGCACAGCAACACCTGTACAGCAGCCCCACACATCCCTCCTGCACTCTACCCTGTCAGTGCAGTATCAACTGCACCTGCACCCGAATAGTGCGATCTGTTTTACAAGCTACTCTTCATCCCCGGACTTCACTACACTGAGCATAGCATTTTGTGTTTGTTTATTTTGGCCACTGTGCCTTTTTGTTTTGTGTGTTTTGTGTTTGGTATTCATACTTAATAAATGGTCTGACGTCACCCATCCAGCCATCCTGTCACAATCACGTTTTTTGTATGATGACAATTTATAAATTAATTTACCTATGTACACTATTTCCTGATGATATAACTCCTTTACAGCCCTCTGTTCTCCCTACATTTTTTTAAAGATTTGATTTCAGCAGTATTTGCATTGGATGGTCATTAAGCACCTTCCTCCTTCCTTACATATTGAATAGATTTTGGTTCGGCCAGCCCATGATCCTAACTGGGGCTGACAGAGTCCTTACTGATGCCAGTTTGATCTCGATCTGCTGTTAATGTAAATAAATGTAACTTCAAATCGCTTAAGTCAGTAGAATAAAAGAGTCAAAGACTTGAATTCAGCACCTGCATACTAGCTCGCTTTCCCAGGTATGTCTTATGTTTGTTTAAGGACACATGCTACAAGCATAAAGGAAAGTCTTACCTGTCTGTATAATTTCTTGTGGAAGGCCATTTTATCAAGGATGTCATCTTACAGTAATCATATGTTTTCAAGATAACAATCTACTAAAGATACCATCCTGCAAGTTGCAGTGACTGTATTAGATTAAGTGTCTTGGCGTGAGAGGCAGGCAACTCCTCATGTAGTGTGTGAGTGTTCAGAACCCTTCTTTATAGTCACATCTGTTAGTTTAAAGACTTTTTTCAGTCCAAAGGGTAAAACCATTTTACAAAGAATAAAAACAGCTGCTGAGAAAATACTTTCACGGCCATAAACATTATTAAAACCATTAGCAATTCGATTTTTTTTTTTTTTTTTTTTGTATTTGTGTGTGTGCTTTTTGTGACTAATTTAGATGGAACATTTATTTTTACTAGTAATCCAAAAGGTTAATGGGAAACATAAAGTTAGCTTTTGTAGTTAAATATAATCAATTACTTAAGACTTCTAAACATGTGCTGCCACTTAAAACAATTAAGCTAGAGGATGATAAACTGCTGCCCGGGTGCAGGGGAACACAACCTTGTCAGATCTTAAATAATTCATGCAGCAGCCTGTGAGTCACAGGGAAATGAAATACAATTATATTTGTATTAAACCTGTATCAAAATCATGCTCCCATCTTCCTTTTGAATACAAGCCCAGGACTGGGGCTTGCCACTTCTTTGAATAAAATTCTCTCAACAACCAATTCGGGCTTGTAAGGAATTCACTCCTAAGTTTATAACAACCTTTCACCACAATTGAGCGTTCCTTTACTAGAATTTTTGATGTCGTCATACCGTCATGATACTATACTTTGTTAGATTTTGGAAATGCGTGTTACAGTTGACATAATTCCATGGGTCAAAATGCATCACATTCAATGGACAAATTAAAGAATCCTGTTGGAAGTCTTGTGTTAATTAATAATAATCGCACAACTTCAGAACAAATAATTCAGAGCCAATGAAACAAAAAAGCCAATCTGGGAAAGGGTACAGAGCTTATCAGTGCTTCCCCAAGACTAACAAAAGTACATTCTTTTTCAAAACAGGTTAATCTATTTTTACAGTTCATTCTATAACAATATAAATGACAAATACGGTAGTGAAGATACACACACCTCCAGACTATCACCGATAAAAGCACTCAAATGTCAGCATCAAGCAGCACTTTCCACGTAGATTTGCCAGTAAAACCTTAGTCCTTAAGATCATGGCATTGAATCCTGCTGTTGGAAAGTATTTTAATACAAAGGCACTTATCTTACTATAATTAGAGTAGTTGTAATCTCTTAAAAAAAATGTAATTGATTGGAATTAAGAATCTATGTCTTTTACCAGACATATTTAGTTTTAACTTAAAGCTGTAAAATGTGACCAAGTTTGTATTCATAATTACAGGGAAGCTAGTCATACTGATGATCACATTGCTGAAGAGGATTACCTGCATGAAACTCGTATTACCCTTTGTCAGCAGCAAGTGGTGCAAATAAAACCCAGTGTGTTTAAAATGAACATGTCTCATAACACACGTTATCGCTTTTCTTTATTTTGATACCAAGAAAATCCTTGTCCGACTTGGGAAAGGAGCATCCTTCTTCAAAATGCATATGGTACTTTTTGGGATGCATTTGCACCCCTTTCCAGATTGTTCCAGATTGTTGTTATAAACACCCTTTGTAATACAATGCTTAATTTACAGCATGGTTCTTTTTATGATTGACACCTGAAATACTTGCACAGCGTCTTCTTAATTACCATAACAGTATACTCACTTGTGCGGTACTTTGAAGTTTCTTGTAGGCTGTATTACTTCCATAGCAAAAAAAAAGGGCTTATTTCACTTCACGGTCTAAAAATATACATATTTCACTACATTTCCTGATTAAACATAATGGGCCCAATCTTCGATCTTCGCGCAATCCCCTCGCTAAATTTGTGCCTCGCAAAAAAATTGTGTTTTGGCATAAAATGAGAGATATTCCAAAATGGCACAAAGCACTTGCGAGACATTGGAATATAGCAGTTTTTTGAGCAATTCGCAAATCTGTTTGTGCATCGCAAAACTGTCTGTGCATTCACTACCAATATAGCAACTGCACACAACAGCCAAGCAAGAATACAGAATGATGGACAGTCACCATTAGTAATGGCATTACCCCAACAAGCTCCTATCATTTGTGTTGCCACAGTATGTACCGATATGACAGCATGACCACACAATATATCGTGCACACATACATACGGACCATAGTCAGAACATAACGGACCATCAGAAATACACAATTGGCTCCATAGCTAGTACACCGACTATGTTTTCAACCAAAACTGATGTTTTGAGACGCCATAACAGCCACTAGGAAATACAATTTTATATATTATATATATATATATATATATATATATATATATATATATATATATATATATATATATATATATATATCACGATATATCGTTTATATAAGTCGTGCCGTGACAAAGTCTAACTATGGTAGCACACTCTCTGATTTGTAAATGTAGCGAGTTCATTCACCTGCAAAGTAAACATCAATCAAGCATTTTTATATACACAATACACAGAAATGCATTATGTTATTTATTCTACTCACTCATTTGAACATCATGATTAAGCTCAGTTTGTAAGGTTTTGAGTGTCGCCGGAATGTCCCGTTACAGCATGTTTTCACAATCGTCTGTTGGGCATGGGAATACACTGTTAATGTCACTATGAACATGTTTATAAACATGTTCTCTCTCTCTCTCTCTCTCTCTCTCTCTCTCTCTCTCTCTCTCTCTCTCTCTCTCTCTATATATATATATATATATATATATATATATATATATATATATATATATATATATATATATATATATACACATACAGTACCAGTCAAAAGTTTGAGTACACCTGCTTGAAACCAAGTTTTTCATAATTATCTATGCTTTCAACTGTATAAACTTGTCTATAAACACTCAATATTTCATTATATGATACGTGTACTTATATAAGCTGATAATCATAAGTGAATTGCATTCAAAAATGTAAATCTTTTCAATTTCAATGAAATGGTCACCCAAAGCAAGGGGATTTCAGTCTGAAGTCCAAGTCAGTTAAAAGTCTGAAATGTGTATAACGCGGTGTTAGAACACTGGCCTAAGTATAAAAGTGTCTTTGTTAGATGTTCTCTGAGTTAACTAGCATGTTTCCTAATTAACCTTTTGTCACTAATTCTTGTTAACAGGTGAGTGTCCATGATTACTATAAATATAGGTAGCATAGGCACAAGTTTGTCATTCCTGAATGTAAGGGAGCAGAAAATGGCAAAATACGCTCAGTTAACCAAAGAAAAAAGACTGTAATTACTTTAAGAAATGAAGGTCAATCTTTAAGACAAATCACAATCACCAAGACACAAAGTGTCTGTAACTGCTGTGGCCAAGACCATCAAACGATTTAAAGAAAATGGCACTCATGAGGACCGAACAAGATCAGGCAGGCCAAGGGTGACCTCAGAATCAGAGATCAAGTTCATTCGAGTCACAAATCTGCGAAACCGGTGATTAACTGCCCCTGAAATACAAGCTCAGCTAAATGCTACTAGAAGTACAGATGGTTCAATATCAACTGTTCAGAGGAGATTGCATGACTGACCTAACTGGAAGAATTGCTGCAAAGAAACCATTGTTAAGAGTGCAGAATAAGAGGAAGAGACTTGCCTGGGCCAAAAAACACAGAAACTGGACGTTTGAGAAGTGGAAGTCGGTCTTATGGACCGATGGGTCAAAATTTGAAATATTTGGGTCCAACTGCCGAGTATTTGTAAGACGCAGAGAGGGTGAGCGCATGAGTTCTGCATGTGTGGTTCCCACTGTCAAGCATGGAGGAGGCAGTGTCATGGTCTGGGGTTGCTTTGCTGGTGACAGGGTTGATGATCTTTACCAAGTCCATGGCAAGCTCTGCAACTAGTTTGGGGTCATACAAGTACTAATATATTTGTGCACCGTTTTTGCAAAGGCTTTGTTGGGCACACAAGCTGTTGTCTCATAGATTATAAAACAACAACTTGTGTGTCTAGAAAAAAACTGTTTTTCTGAATAAGGTGTCTAGAAGGGCTAGTCTTCCAATAGTATCCTAATACTAAGTGGGTATTCGGTATCACATTTTCGGAATACTGGTATCCAGAATACGGATGGATTCATTTGGAATACCCTGTTTACATGGCATGGAATAGCTATTCAAATTTCCCATTATTCCCAATACAAGTGGAATACTACCTGCATGTAAACACGGGTGACTGATGATTAAAATAAAGCAGTTTTGCTAACTTACCAAGGAGGAATACATTCGGGATTTGTCCAGACTCAAATGCACTGCAGAGTTTGGACTGATGCCAGATGTACGCATGAGCCCCCCTGGTTACTGTGCCAGGACATTGATAATGTGCATCACAGACAACCTGCATATTGAGGGAGTAGTAGCCCTTGCTGTTCATAAAGGCTGCTGCTTCCACCCCTGCAGGTGCCCGGATAGCAATATGGGTGCAGTCAATTGCACCTACCACAAGCGGCAGGGGTGCGACCTCATAAAAACCCTGCATTATCTCCTCCCTGTTTGCTGTGGTACTGGGGAATTTAATATGTTCCTCAGCACGTCGCAGCAATGCAGTTATGAAGCGGTCGAGGTAGCGGGACACAGCTGATTGGGTGATCCCCACTGTATCACCTGCTACCTTCTGGAAGGTCCCGGTAGCCAGGATACACATACAGACAGACACTACTAATTGCTCAGACAAGGCATGACTGTGCAGGTTTGTTCTGGCCAGGTCATCAAGCAACATGTGACATAGATGAGTCAGCATGTCTCGGTCGAGACGATACCTGGACACGATTTGCTCATTGCTGAGCTCCTCATATGTGTGCCGAGGCCAGTGCACCCTTTCAGCATATCTTTGCCTATGTCGGCGTTGCTGTTGCTTGGTGTGCCTTGCATCACATCAACACGTAGACGGACATGCTGCATGCTACCCATGTTTCCCATTGTTGCCTGTTTGTAATCAGTGCTGGAATGGTAGTGTGCGCAGAGTTAACGCAGTCCTTTTACAATCCTTATTTTGCACGTCACAAACCTGGTTTTGTGCTTGGCACATAGCTTCGAATATACCAGGATCACACATATTGTCGTCCACTCCCCCCTTATTGTGCGATGCATACATGTTATTTCTGCACAGCGCAGAATGGATTGTGACACATAAAAGGACGTTTCGAATATGGCAACTTGGCACAATTTCGGCACAACGGCCATTTGCGATCTGGATACCCCTCTGCGTGGTGTGCAAACCTTTTAAATATCTGGCCCAATATTTGTTAAAAGAGAAAAAAAATAGGGTTGTCACATTCAAAATTGATAATCTTCCTTTAGTTATTATTAGGCTTGCTACTTTTCGATATTCAGTGGTAAAGCTTAAACGTCAAATTCCCAAAAAATGACAGCTCGATTGAAATAAATTTATATATGTAGGATAAACAAATCGCTATTTTTTTATTTTCGGACCAAAAGTAACAATTTACAAGTCATCAATAGTTTCTTTAGTTTTTAAGCTTACTATCTGTGCCGTCTCCGCTCCACTCTGAATGGCTAGGGGTTGCTCTCAATCACCTCAGTGATCTGTTAGTTTCACTGTCACTGTCATTTCACTCTGTTCTGACAGATCTCGTTGACTGAAGCAGAGCCAGAATGCTCTCTTGTGTTTAAAGGACTGTCAATCATCAAAGCGCCTACTTTTGAAATTAGTGTGTTAAGCTGTAGGTAGGCTTTTGCTAGGTATACAGTGACAGTTACTAGTTTGATTTGAAAATGGGTTGCAAGAGGAAAACACTTAATGAGATATTGTGCACAATCCCCTGACAGATATCTCCGCGGCAGGACAAAGTGGGCCAGTCTGCCTTACCTTCCAGTGGCTCCAGCTGTGCCGAAGAATATGTGCAAGTTAGTTCTGTTCAACTAATGTTTTGTACTGTGCATATTATTTTTACTTGTCAATGCATGCTGTAAAAGTCTGTGTAATACACTTTTATATGCTGCATTGTCTACAGTTTATTTGAGACAATTTTTTTTATTTGTGTAGGATCTTTGGTTTTGTTGCATGTTGACTATTATAAAGGGGCTGCGATAAATGAGACGTTTCTGAATGGCATAAAAAGTCTGTTTTTTTTTGTTTGTATTTTTTTAAAGCATAAAGGTCAATTTCACCCATTCTCTGCTTGAATTGAAAAATAAAGATAAAAAAAAAAAAACCCTGGTAAATTCTTTCTAAAATAAACGTTGATATTAATCAGCGATTTGACAAATTAAAATCGAATAGTAGCAAGCCTAGCTATTGTACAACAAATGTTCCTAAATATTTAATTGCTTACCTGATCATCAGTAAATGCTAAATTGCTGAATATTTCGTCTTTTATGTCCACCTTTTAAAGACATTCTATTCTATGACTGAATTATCAAATGAAAAAAAACATAAATAAAAATACTGGCGAGAGAGTGATCTTTAGCAGAACTATTGCCACGCTATGCGACATAATCAATCGCTGCTGGAAGCAAACTAAACTGGCTGCCAACTTCCTAAAACCGACAGGTACTGCATTAGTAAAATAGATGATTGATGTGAAAAAAAATATGTATATTTACACTATTCAGAAATGGGGAACTACATACTACATGACAATGGGTACATTTAACAGAAATCGTAATATCTGTGATAACCGTGAAAAAAATACAGTTTTAGCCATATCATAATAAAAAAAGGACAAGTCAAGTAGATTTAGGAATAATTGCATCACAATCATAGCGTGCTACCTCTATTTTTCCTGTGACTAAAGCCATGCAGACTGCATAGGTAAACAGCGTTGTAGTTAACATTTGCATACTGTATAGACTGGGCAAGATTTATCTATCTGCAAGTTACAATTAGCACTATTTGTTGTAGATCAGCCACCGTTTAGATCGTTAAAAGAGAAATTATCAGTTTCTGACAATTACACAGATAATGTTGGTAGAAAACTAAATCTAATTCCACCAAACATTACAATATCTTGATCACAAACATTAGAATCTCCTGATCATATAATCAATATGACAAAAATAAACAGTCATATTTGAAAACAGGCAATATATTATATATATATATATATATATATATATATACTATATATATATATATACCAGGGAAACTGCTTAGTTGTTAAAGGGTTAATGTAATCTAACAAGCAGTTTTGAAAGATCTAACTGTTAATTGAAGTGATGTTCTTCATAATCTTGATACAGAATGAAGTGTGAAAGGCAAAGCTGCTAAATTCCCTTCGATTTGCACCCAGAAAGTTAGTAGCTACACACATCCACAGTCATCATTGCCTATGACTTCCCTTCACTTGGCAAGCTCACCAATAGACTCTGACAGAAGGTGTTCTAAGGGAGCTAAACCCAGTGGTTTCAAAATGTTTTCAAATGGCATTTTCCCCTCACATACACATATTATGCACTTCAAATTGTAATAATACTGATGGCAACCAGAAACGTTTTTTCTCTAGACTAAAAAACGATTCATGTTTTATTGGATCAGATGAATCCTGTTTGTGTAGCTTTGATGATTTTACAAAATGCTTCTGTTGTAAAATGCCGTAGGAAAACTAGTTTCATATATTTCGCAAATCAGACTTATATTTTTATAATTGCTGTGTACAGGGATTGTTTAAGTTGGGGCCTGCATCTAGCTCGGGTCCAGACAAGCTTATATTTCTCACACCTAGTGTTTTCTGATCCACGCCTTTACCTTTTTTTTTTTTTTAAGGTATCTGTGACCAATAGATGCATATCTGTATTCCCAATCATGTGAAATCCATAGATTAGGGCCTAATGAATTTATTTCAATTGACTGATTTCCTTATATGAACTGTAAAATCTTTGAAATTGTTGCATGTTGCATTTATATTTTTGTTCAGTGTGTGTGTATATATATATATATATATATATATATATATATATATATATATATATATATATATATGTATTAGTAATTTTACCAATAGTGATATTTCCTGGTTTTATTATACTATTTTAATTGGCTCTGTAAACCAGCAGATAAATTGAATGTTTCTTGAAATGCACTGATCCTTTGCTTATTTCTTATCAGGAAAACTGTAACATGTGCAATACCCTGCTCTAGATCGGGAGTGGAGGCCCTGCCTAGTAACAGATTGAAACTTTTCTCTCCACTCAATCGACAGGGCTATTAGTATGTTGGCTCGGACTCGGTGGTGGAGTGGCGCCCGCTGTCGGAAAAGGGATAATTCAGCAGTCTAAACTTGCGGTGGCAGGAGACTGGAACCACATCCCCTACTGACATTCCAGCCAGGGCAAGTGCAATATTAAGCAAGGACTGGTTTAGTTAATTGCTGCTTCTTGTATTTTACTCTTTTCGCTAGTGGCGAGGTATGCTATATTATCATAAATGCCAAGTCTTGAATATAAATTTTTCTAATAAAGAACAATTGAATATTATTTACTGTCTGTGCTCTTTGGTGTGGGTTGTGGGCTGGTTGCTGTCCCCCTCCGTTGATGCCTTGAATCTGTGTACCAATAAAAGAAAAAGCTAATTATAATAGAACATAATTCCTTATTTTCTCTAAACATAATGTGACTTAGTCTGGCTACATTCTTTATTACAGGGTATTACGTTACCCACCCCCTCTCGCCGGTGTGGCACATTTATTGAAAACAGCACTGATTACTGAGCATCTATATTGCATTTAAAGGTATTTTAACTTTTCATTTACAGTCAGACATATAGTCTGTCAAAATAACATACCACTATGGAGTTTTTTATTTTATTTTTATTTATTCTTTGTCAGGCAGCCCTGTGCACAAGTGTATTGCATTTAGCAAACAAAATGAGAAAGGCATCTGTAGCTATATTTTAGCTAAAAATAAGACATACAGGTACCTAGCAATAATTTTAACAATATAAAACAAGCAAGGAATTAATCAGTATGATAATTGGCCTATTCCTTGCTGCAACTAGTTATGTACTGTAACATTTAATTAACTGTAGTCCTGTCAGTTTATCAACCTTTATATTTAGTATAACACAATTAAAACATGTTTAATCCTGGTGTGATGTTTATCCTCAGCAACAGGAGACTTGTTGGGCTTTTGAGAGTACAAAATACTGTAAGAAATGACTCACCTTTTGCAGTAAGGTATTTGTTTTGAGATTACTTGGGTTCTTCCTTGAAACATAGTGAAACCTGTTAATTGAAGGGTACTTAATGTGATGGAAAGTAAAGTAAAAAAATGTCAATCAACTTTCAAGTTTCTTTCAGGCAGAACCTTGAAAAAAGTTAAGACGACCACCAACCAATACTTTTAGGAAAGTATACCGGAGTAGACAGCATACGAGGGACACCTTGCTACCACCAACTACTGGCCCCCAGATGGCCCAGGAGAATCTGGTTTTCAAATCTTTGACACTCAGTACTGAATCTCCAGCCAAGCCCCACCCCATGTTCGCTGTATTTTTCACATACCTCTTTATAGACATGTCTACTGGTAAATCCTCTCCCGATCACTCGTTTTATCACCAAACTCCTCAATAATGCGATCAAAGTCATTATTTTATTACTATAACATCTCAAAAAGCTCTGCAAATGTCAGTGATATTCTTTGAGCTTTGGATCAAATACACACTTTTTTTTCAGCTTTATTCGTCTCCTATCGGTCTCACTGAGCCATTGAAAGGTTTTCTCTGCTTTTTTCCAGAGCAAAAACGACTAAAGACCAGTGCTTTACATCTTTTTGATGATGTCGGACAGGATCTGAAATCGGACTGGAAAGGGAAAATTGTAATGTCGGACCTGGTCTGACATACAGTGGCTCTCAAAGGTATTCACCCCCCCTTGGACTTTTCCACATTTTATTGTGTTACAACATGGAATCAAAATGGATTTAATTAGGAGTTTTTGCCACTGATCAACACAAAAAAGTCCATAATTTCAAAGTGAAAAATAAAGTCTACAAATTGTTCTAAATTTATTAGAAATATAAAACAGAAAATAATTGATTGCATAAGTTTTTGCTATGACATACCTAAATAAGCTCTGGTGCAACCAATTGTCTTTAGAAGTCACATAATTAGTTGAATGGAGTCCACCTGTGTGCAGTTAAGGTCTTTCACATGATTTCAAGTTAAATCCACCTGTCTCTGGGAGGTTCCACAGTTGGTTAGCACATCTCTTAACAAAAACTATGTCATGAAGACGAAGGAACATTCAAAGCAAATCCGGAATAAGGTTCTTCAAAAGCACCAATCAGGGGTAAGATATAAGAACATTTCCAAGGCACTGAATATGCCTCGGAGCACAGTAAAGTCCATAATTAAGAAATGGAGAGAATATGGCACAACTGTGAATCTGTCTAGAACAGGTCGTCCTCAAAAACTGAGTATCCATCGAGAAGGGCACTAGTCAGGGAGGCCACCAAGAGGCCTATGGCAACTTTAAAGGAGTTACAGTCTTCCACGGCTGAGCTAGGAGACACTGTGCATACGGCAATAGCAGCCTGGGTGTTTCATAAAACTGGCCTTTATGGGAGAGTGGCAAAAAGAAAGCTCACATCAAATGTCGGCTAGAGTTTGCCAGAAGGCATATGGGAGACTCTAAGACCAAGTGGAAGAAGATTATATGGTCTGATGAAACCAAAATAGAGCTTTGGCCTCAACGCTAAGTGCTATGTTTGGCGCAAGCCTAACATCACACATCATCCTTAGAACATCATCCCTACAGTGAAGCATGGTGGTGGAAGCATCATGCTATGGGGATGCTTCTCTGTGTCAGGGCCTGAAAAGCTTGTGAAGATAGAGGGCAAAATGGATGCAGCAAAGTACAGAGAAATTCTGGAGTAAAACCTGTTGAAGTCTGCAAGAGACATGGGACTTGGGAGAAGATTCATCTTCCAGCAGGACAATGACCCCAAACATACAACCAAAGACGCAATGGAGTAGTTTAAAAACAAAAAAGTCAATGTCCTGGAGTGACCCAGTCAAAGCCCGGACCTCAATCCAATTAAGAATATGTGGAGAGAGTTGAAAATTGCTGTTCACCAAAGGTCCCAATCCAACTTGACGGAACTTGAGCAGTTTTGCAAAGAATGGGCAAAAATTGCAGTGTCCAGATGTGCAAAGCTAGTAGAGACTTATCCAAATAGACTCATGGCTGTAATTGCTGCCAAAGGTGCCTCTACCAAATATTGACTCAAAGGAGTGAATACTTATGCAATCAATTATTTTCTGTTTTGTATTTGTAATTAATTTAGAACAAATTGTAGATTTTATTTTTCATTTTGACAATATGGACTTTTTTTGTGTTGATCAGTGGCAAAAACTCCTAATTAAATCCATTTTGATTCCATGTTGTATCACAATAAAATGTGAAAAAGTCCAAGGGGCTGAATACCTTTGAGAGCCACTGTAGGACCGCAAAGGGTTAAGAAAGTGTTCTTATTGGAAATATGAAAGATTTATAATACAAATCAAATTAAATAAAAGGATAAGTCATGACAGGTTGTTTAATTTTTGTTTACATTGCTATGTCATTAGACCATGGGTTCGATGTTGAACGACTTAAATAGAGTTGAATATATTGTGCGTGCCTTCAGAGGAAAAATAAAAGCGGTTGTAAATTATCCCAGTGCTTACATCAGTCTTTACATCAACCTCAGTAACAGGAAATGTGTACAGTTGTTCCTAGAAGTGTTGCATCTATTCTATCATAAACTATAATTTTCACAGACCGAGCCAGCACAGACCAGAAGCATCACTACCCCTGCACAGCACAGCACACTAGTAACCTCACCTTTCATGGAGCACTTGCCCGTGCACTGCTGGATTATTGTAGTTTTTGTTTTGTGAAACCTTTTTGTTTGGGGACTGCGACCCTGCCGTTTTACACTCATACCATTGCTGGTATTGAGGGTGGATTCTTTATTATTAAAAACTGACAGTTATTTGTAAATACACCCGCTGTTTGGACATTCCATTATTCCCACACCACTCAGTACCTTTTGCACAGCTGTGGTGGCATAAGCAAATGTTTATTTGTGTTGTTTTTGTTTTACTGTTATTGTTTTATATATTTGTGTTGTTATCATTACAGTTAAATGTAATTGGCAGGGACGATGTTTGCCTCTTGTCTCTGCCAAATACCTCCCGTGAGAATGCGTGGTCGACGACTAATAATTTATATGACAAATTGGCTGTCGACCACGCTCATTAGAAAACTTGTGTGGAATGTGGTCGAGGGATAAACAAGGTCATTGACAACCAGTTAATCCCTCAGCCACTATTACAGTATATAGCTTTTCCTGATGGGTTGTTGGTGTACAGGAGAAAGGAGACAGAGAGAAAGATCTAAAAGACAACTGCTACGTGCGCTGGATGTGCACCAGCACGGTACTTGTTTTGTTTGTCTGTGTTTATTATTTGTTTTGCCCAACGTGCCTTTTGCTTGGTGTTTAGTGTTTTGTTTGTTTAATAAAGAAAGAGCACATTTGTGTCTACTTCCTGGTCTGACATCACCCACCAAGCCATCCGTGACAACAGCCCATCAAAATATCCTGATATAGGCTAATAATGCATATTGTGATTTTTATTCAGAAAATATAAAATAATGTTAGAGGTTGGAAATGAATTCCTATGTGTAGCAGACACGATCCTGCTGCTACGGTATCTTTCTCTACGCTGCTTCATAAACCACACGAGTGCTAACGAGTGTTGATTCAGTCTCTGTTTATTGTGCCTGTTTAACAGAAAATAAAAAGAATACCAGCACATGCAGATCACTCCAGACGTTCTCTCCCCTCAGCATTAACAACAGGGCGACTACGGGATTACATTTTTTCTTATAGTAATCAGACAAGTACCAATTCATAGTAAATTAAATAAAAACAAAAAAATAATAAACAATTTCTTCCTTTTTTTAGATCGTATAGTGGTATTTCAGGTTTCTTTTGTCTTTTGTTCCTACAAATTAAAAGTTTACAATACACATCCATATTACTTGGATTCTAATAGTTTTTTTTCTATCTTTCCTCTACACACACAGGCAAAGACTTATCAGTTTTACATTTTTTTGACCATAAAATAACTAGTCAGAAACATACCTGTTTAACAGAAAATAAAAAGAATACCAGCACATGCAGATCACTCCAGACGTTCTCTCCCTATACAAAACAACAACCATTAGAAGTGCGCAACACTACACTCTCAATAGTACTACACGAGTTATCAAAAAAAAAAAAAATAGTTTTAACACGATTTGATGAGCGAGTTATTATTAACACATCATGAATACATATTACAACATGAGTTACAACCGTTTTCTCCATGTACAAATGTATTTTAAATAAAGATTCTAGAATATAAAAGGAAGAGAAGGTGAAACCTGACTTACCCTCAGCGTTAACAACAGGGAGACTGAGAGATTACTGGGTAGTTCTTACATGTGCTTGGTCTTAAAGTCGTATTCCCTATTAATGACCTCCGACTACAATTAAAGGAAACAAACATTTTCCTTTGAAACAAAACAGCGAATTAACATGAAACTTTGGTGAAATTAAAAATAAATAAATAAATAAAATTACACTTGTTACACCCTCCCCACTGAATTTTACCAAAATTTTTACAAAAATCATTGACAATTAACAAAAATAAAACATCTTAATTATCCCTTTACTCTTCACATTTGAGCTTTAACCGCTTCAACACACAACATGTCATTTATTACCAGGACTATTATATTACACAATAAGCAATATCCAGTTATCCAACTAAGGGAAAGTAACAGAAGAAAGCAGCGCAAAACTCTCATTCTGTCACCCGCTTCACAAGGTGCCCTATACACCTCACACTGAATCCTAAATGACTTCACCACATAATTAACGATGTTTCAACAAAATACTGTAAATTGTCAATCAAAATACGCTTCCTTAAATTGATCTATATTTTAATTCACTGCGGTTGAAATTAACGATTTAGCCCATTTTCTAACAGAAACACTGGGGGATTTTTTTTCGCTCTGTTGTGTCATATTCTGTATAAGCCTGTTTACTGGCTTCACAAGTCTACCCACTCTTGTTCTAATTTGTGTAACAGTTCCAAAAACAGGTGGTGACTTAATTGTTAATATTTTCTCAGAAGCTTCGGTCACAGTTTCCAGTCTTGAAGATCCATCGTCCATGTTCACGATCTTCTCCGTCACACTTGAGACCTCACAAGAAACGTCTATTGGATCCTTCTGAAGTGGACTGTCATTACTCAAAGTTTTGGGTTCATCATCAACTTCATCCACAACCATCCTCTCCCCGAAAATGAAGGTTTGCATAACCCAATCAGCCGTCCGACTCAGTCTGCTTGATTCTTGCAAATCTTCTGATAGCTCCTGAACAGGCTCTCCGCTTGCAGAGTTTGATTCGGATCACTCACTGAGTGGAAACTCCTCAGATTCACTGTTACAATTGGTAAGAAATTAGCCAACATTAGCAAATTGCGATGGACTATTTTCTCCAGTCCTGTTCTGGAATTTTTGATTTTGTAAGTGTGACATCTTGCATTCTTAGCAACTACAGTATACAAAGTAGATTCCCATTTATCTGCTAATTTTCTGCGCCCTCGTTCCCCCTTGTTGGCAAGAAGGACCTGATCACCTACTTCAATCGCAGCACCCTTGATCCTTTTATTGTACAGTTTGGTCTGATGTTGTTGACCTTTTGTGGCATTGCCTTGAGCTAACTTTAAAGCCTCCTGAAGGTCCTTTTGCAGGGCAACAACATACTTGTCATAGTCCTTGAAATCACAATTTCTCTCCACATTGTGGAACATGACATCTACTGGTAACCGTGGCACTCTTCCATACATCAAATAAAATCAGGGGTACCTGGTAGTCTCGTGTGCAGTATAATTGTAAGCAAATGTCAATGTTTGTAACAATTGTGGCCACTTTTGTTTCTGTCTTGGTGACAACGCTCGAATCATATTGCCCAGTGTCCTGTTAAACTGTTCAACGTCACCATTCCCCATGGGATGATAAGCAGTGGTCCTAGATTTCCCTACTCCAGCTACTTGCAGCAGTTCATGTATCAACTGGCTCTCAAAATTAGCTCCCTGATCTGAATGAATTATTTCTGGGAATCCATAAATGCAGAAATACCTGTCCCACGTGACAAGGGAATGCGTGAGCTAATTTAGTAAAATAGTCTGTAACCACTAACACATCCACTCTTCTGTTACTGGAGTCTTCCGCAGACCAAAAATCGATACAGACCGGTTCCAATGGGCTTGTCGTTTTGACACTTTCAAGGGGAGCTCTCCCCTCAGGCTCAACAGCCTTACTTACTAAACAACGTTTACAAGACCTGATTTAATCTCAAACATCCCTCTCCACATCTACCCAGAAAAACCTCTGTCTTGCCAAATACAATGTCCGATACTGGCCCTGATGCCCTGCCTTGTCATAGACACCCTGCAGCACATGTTTCAGTAAGGCAGCAGGCACAACATACTGATACCTCTTTTAACCAGGCAGGGGATCTTTATACACCCTATAAAGAATCCCATCAAGCAACTTCAACTTGTGCCACTGCTTTAACACTTTTACAGCTCTGGTTGATTCTTTAAACTTCTCCCTCCTGGATGGTCTTCGGCCCCTCCCAACATAATGAAATACTCTGGACAGTATGTCATCTTCTTCCTGTTTATCTTGAAGCTCCTTAAGTGTGAACACAGGTAATGCACTTTGACTTGTTGGAGTCAACTGCTGGATGTCTTGAGCTAGGCAGATTGCCCTGGTTCTTGCACCTAGTTTCCACTCAGTGTGATTTCCGAATATTGTGGCCACTTCCTCACTATAAAGCAACATGGGCCCGGAGTTACTCTGGGTCTTGATTTCTTCAATCTTTTGATTGTTGTTGCTTACCCTGAACACATCTTGTTCTGCACTTTCCATAATCTGTTCCGCCTCCTCAAGCAAGGCTCCATATGGTTCATTAACTAGTCTGTGACCAACTTGTTCTTTGGTGAAATGTTGTCTACTTAAGGCATCAGCGACCACATTCTTGGTGCCTGGGATGTATTGGATAATGAAATTATATGGTGCTAACTTTGTAACCCACCTCTGCTCACAAGCATCCAACTTTGGCTTAGTCAGGATGTATGTGAGAGAATTATTATCGGTCCATACTGTAAATATGTGGCCTTTTAGCCAATGACTAAATTTGTCACAGACGGACCACTTAAGTGCCAGAAACTCTAGTCGATGTGCTGGGTATCTACTCTGAGCACGATTGAGTGTCTTACTTGCAAATGCTATAGGCCGAGCTTTACGCTCTCCTTCAGAAACCTGGGACAGCACAGCACCTAAGCCGTCTAGCGACGCATCTGTAGATAATATAAATGGATGGCTAAAATCAGGATGAGCTAACATGACTGAGTTCAACAAGGCGGACTTAAGCTTCTGGAATGAATCTTGATGTTCACATGTCCAATCTTTTGGACTAAGCTTCCCAAATGCAGTGGCACCTCTCTTATAGGGTTTCTTTCTCCCCGGAAAAGCAGTGAGAGCAAATAGGGGTTTAGCGATCTCAGAACAATTTTCAATGAAATGTTGGTAGTACATTATCATACCTAGGAAGGATTTAATCTTCTTCTGAGATGGTGTGACACCATCCGTGTCCATGAGTTCCACTTCGTCCATGCTAGTAATGGTCTCCACCTTGTCTGGGTCAGTTGACACTCCACTCCTATTAATAACATGACCCACAAACCTCACGCTACATCTCAGGAAGTAGCACTTCTTGGATGCTAACTTTAACCCATGAGCACTCAACTTGATGAAAACCATCTCAAGCCTTTTCAGCGCTTCCTCCTCTGTGGGTGCAAAAACCAACAAATCATCTAAATAACATAACAGTGTCAAAAAATTCTGATCTCCAAAAATGTTAGTCATGAGATGTATAAAGCTTGCAGGACTGTTACACAGTCCCTGAGGCATCCTATTGAATTCGTGGAGCCCTAACGGAGTTGTGAACGCTGTGTACTTCTTATCACTTTCACTCATGGGCACGCTGTAAAACCCAGAAGTCAAATCCATTGTGCTAAAGTATTCATTTCCTCCCAAAGCAGCCAAACAATCAGCCAAACACCTGATGTGGCAATGGGTGTGTGTCTTTGATTGTAAGTGCATTTAACCAGCGGTAATCTACACAGATGCGTAAGTCCCCATTTTTCTTCCATACAAGCACAAGGGGGGAGGCCCACTCACTAGTGGATTTCCTGATGATTTGTCTTTCTTCCATTTCAGTTAAGACCTGTCTCAGTTTTTGATAATGCTCCAGGGGAACACGTCGGTAAGGCAGTCTAAATGGTCGATCATCAGCTAAATGAATCCTGTGAACAAAGCCCTTTGCTTCTCCACAGTCTAGTTTATGTCTTGAAAACACCCCTTCATATCTCTGTATCAACTCAACTAGCTGTTTCTTCCAGTGCTGAAACACTTCACAAGACTTAACATCAATGTCACTTAATCCTAAATTGCTGAGCGTATCACAAGGATCAATACCGTTTGAAGGTGCATGCTACTAGCAGTCACACTCCCATGTACTTGCTGGCTTTGCATTCTCAAGACATCACTAGATACATTGTCAGAGTTTATGTCCAGATCCTCCATTGCTACACAGGGATACACATCCGCTATCTTGGAGTTCCTTCTCAATGTTATTGGCTTATCAAAGGGATTCATCTTTCTCGTGAAGTTTAGATCTAGTGGACTCTACTAGTATAGTACTGCCCTCGGAAACTGGTGCATTCACTGGTAACCTGCCCCATACAAGATGATCATGTTTAGGTAACAATGTCACTGCTTGAGTCAGCTTAACTGTTCCTATCTGATCAGATATACTGTTACCTTTCCACCGGTTTAATCCAGACAACATGCTCAGAAACTGTTCACTCCCTTGAGTGCCAATGGGTTCAGGTTTATTCATAACATGCCAGTAACTGGGTGCTTGTTTAAATTGACATATCAGATACTTGATAACATTGGTGCCTAATATCAATTGATCACGCTGCCCCTGTACAACCAAGGTAGGTACACTAACCACATGCCCATACACTTCCATCTCTAACTGATGAATGCATTTAGGTTGCACTTGTACTCCGCCACATCCTACAAGAATGATATCTGTGTGCAACTGGCTGTCTTCAGGAAATATACCTGCATTCAGAAGATCCTGTTCTGCTACCTCACTCATTGTACACGCCATAGACCCACTGTCCAGCAAGGCCTGCAACAAAACTTGTTCATTCACTCTCACTGTGGTATAAAACCGATTATAAGCTTCCCCTACCCTATGCACATTCTGGTATATCACTTCATTACCATGAGAAAGAGTTTTATAACTTTCCTCATAAACGGACTGTGTATCTTCTTCATTACTGAGGGCTTGACACAACACGCTCACATCATCCCCTCTCAGATGTGAGCAACCTAGTTTTCCTGATCCTGTACTGCGTTGCCCCTCACCTGCTTACGCTGGGTTGTGGGGGTCCTAACATTAGTGCACTCCTTCTTTTGATGTCCAACCCCAAAACATGCAAAACACCTTTTTTCTCCCATACAATGTGAACGTGTAGAATGAGTCTTATCCTCACAGACTCGACAAGGTAGATTGACAGGGTGGTTCCAGGGTGGTTCCACCTCTTGGCTGTGACACAACTCCGTGGTTGTTAGTTTGGTTAGCTTTCTCAAGAACTTTCTCCAACATACTGAGCACATGTTCTAAGGCAGTTCCTTCAGGACCCACTGGATCATGCACTTTTGGTGGGTTGTTAGATTTCCGTACCCCTACATTAATTGCCCCGTATTCCTCACAATTGACTGCTGGAAAGCTAGCATCAGCGTCCGCAACCTGTTGGACTTTGACTTTTTCAGAATTTGTTACTTTCTGATTACAAGGTTTGTGCTCCCTTTGATGTTCATCAATGGCTTCCTGGACCTCTACAACTGTCCATTTACTTACGGGTTTACATCTGAACACACCAGCCAAATCAAGATCAGGGCAGTTCCTTATAAACATCACTGCTATCTCCCCACTCATGTTTTCCATTTTCCTACCCTGTTTTTGGTTGCTGCTGTATTTAAGCGACCCCAATAATCTACAAGACTCTCTCTTGATTTGGGCTGAGTGGCATAAAAGACTGCCAAAGGCAAACATTACATGGGACTTTCACTAAAATACCTCTTCAGTATGTCAAAGATTATTTCTGGATTACTAGCAGAGTTTAACAAAGAGTTACTTTTCAATCCCACCTTGACTATATTCTTGGCCCGTCCCATTAAATGGCTCAAGATCTCATCAGCCTGCTCTGAGGTAGAATAACCTCTTTTGTGCAAATACATCTCCATCATTTCTATCCATTCCTGCATAGTACACTTTTCTGAGCAATCTCCCCTGAAAATAGGTGGTTCTCTGACATCAGATTTAACTACCACATTCACTTTAGTGAGGTCAAAACTAGATATGTGGGTCGAATCACTATTCTTAAATGAGATTCTACTCGCTGGAGTGAGATTACTTGGGGTGGTGTCACTATTCTGACTAGCTAATAGCCGGGTTGCAATAGAATCCCCAATCTTGTGCCCTAATTGCTCAATCATATCACACAATTGCTGGGTAATGTCCATTTCATTACTGGCAGGAAATGCATTTGGTGTGGATGTAACAGGCTGTACACTTTGGGAATAGGCATAGTGTCTTCCAATCTCAATTTATTTAATCTTTGTCTGCACCTTTCTTGAGTAACAAACCCCTACCCACTCCCTTAAAAGATCTTCAAGGTCATAATTATTGTCTTCACTTGCCATTTTACAGCATACAATTACACTTTATGAATGAAAAAAATAGAATGTATTTCACCTAACAGTTTTTCAGAAAAAAATAACAATATTATCCCTAAAAAAAAAAACACATACATTTATGGAAAATAAATTACAGGCATAACAGCGTCAAATAACTGGTCCCTTAACCTAATACCTTACAGACATTCACAAGCTCACAGCTTCATCCCCGGTGATCGGCATCAGCTGACCAGTTGATCCCAGTCAAGGCACCACTTTATGTAGCAGACACGATACTGCTGCTACGGTATCTTTCTCTACGCTGCTTCATAAACCACACGAGTGCTAACGAGTGTTGATTCAGTCTCTGTTTATTGTGCCTGTTTAACAGGAAATAAAAAGAATACCAGCACATGCAGATCACTCCAGACGTTCTCTCCCTATACAAAACAACAACCATTAGAAGTGCGCAACACTACACTCTCAATAGTACTACACGAGTTATCAAAAACAATAATAGTTTTAACACGATTTGATGAGCTAGTTATTATTAACACATCATGAATACATATTACAACATGAGTTACAACCGTTTTCTCCATGTACAAATGTATTTTAAATAAAGATTCTAGAATATAAAAGGAAGAGAACATGAAACATGACTGACCCTCAGCGTTAACAACAGGGCGACTGAGGGATTACTGGGTAGTTCTTACATGTGCTTGGTCTTAAAGTCGTATTCCCTATTAATGACCTCCGACTACAATTAAAGGAAACGAACATTTTCCTTTGAAACAAAACAGCGAATTAACATGAAACTTTGGTGAAATTCAAAAAAATAATAATAATAAATTACACTTGTTACATATGCAACCATTTGAATATTTACAAAACAGTCACGAAAAATATTTTTATTTATCACTGAGGGGTGCTGCTAATATTACATTTTTAATGCAATGAGAATAATAGAAGGAAGAAAAAATAACATTTTCTAACTTTTTTTCCCCCATTTTAACACATTTTTAAGGTAGCAAATTTATATTTAAAACTGGAACAGAAAATATATATTTTTTTTTACATGTTGCAATTTTTTACACTAGCCATAGTCCTTAACTTCCCCGTTCTTGTGGCTCAGACATTCATAAACAATGCTAGAAATAAACTTTTTTATTTGAAAAGAAATCCCACCGCAATTTTCCTTTCCTCATCTGACCTCTGAATGAAGTCAGTTCTCATCAACCCTGGACACAGCATGTCGTGCTATGTGCAAATTAGTCAATTTATATCACCTGCACTAATTCACATAAACTGCTTTTAATACGCTCATACTTTGTTGACTGAACTATTAAAGGGGTTGAGGAAATATTGTTACAGAGTCCAGGCTGTTTACAAAATTCCTGGAAGTGACTCATTTAAGCCTCAGCTGTACAACAACAATAGACCCACATCATCATTGAAAAGAATGCCATAAAATCCACTCCATATGACAATATAATAATGGAAATTAAATTAAACCATAAATAGCTTAAATTTTTGTGGGAAGAAGTACAATATTGATTTCTCCCACTCATCTTGCATATGTAGACTAACCAGTAATATTTAAAAAAATATACTGTATATAACACATTGTCAATATGCCTATTCTCTGAGTGGTGTTATCAGAAAAGTTTTGGTTTTATTTTGAATATAACAAATATAAAAAATATTTAAGAAAATGTTACATACTCCATACTCAGGGACAAGGGATGGATATATATATATATATATATATATATATATATATATATATATATATATATATATATATATATATATATATATATATGAATATAAAAAAGTACTTTAAAATTAAATGAAAAATTTGAAACAGGTGTTATTACAGAAAGTGTGAATATACTATAGTATCATTTTTTTTTAGCTTACTAAATTAAATAAGACATATTACAGCATGGTGGAAAATAGGGCTGAAAGTCAGAAAAAGTACAAAAAAGTAAGGTAAACAAACAAAATCATATGGTCTGTGTCTGTCCTTCATGTTAATTCTGCTAAACGTTGGATTCACTTTTTCATTCATTCAACTACGTTTCTTTTTGGGGCTACTGCATTGTTAGTTTAAGTCCTAATTTCAAGAGTAATCTTCGTACTGTTGATTTGATGGACAACGACACCTGTGCCAGTTCTGTTGTCAAGTCAACGCTTGTCTTCTTTCTATTCCTTAAGGATATTATGTTCCAGTATTGCTCATCCTTGTTAGACAGCTTTTGGGGTCTTCCAGTCCTGGGTTTGTAAATTACAGATAATGTTTCTCTATACTTGCTGATTATGCTTCGGATACCGCACCTTGAAAATTGAGTGATGCAAGATATTTCACTCAATGTTTTTCCTTCTTTATGCAAGTCAAGGATTTTATAATAGCAGAAAACACTAGTGGAAGCTTTGAGTAAATTGTTGATGCTGTGTGACAGAAATACAATGATTCTTGGTTGTAAATCTCCCTCCCGACCTGTGAGGGCCCTAAGCAGTGAGAACAGAGTTCTTTCCCAGGGTCAAGAAGTCGGCCAGTCTGGAAGAGGGCGAGATTCCGTTGCAAGAACATATTGACCCGGAAGAGAAATTATGTGGAGGCTGCAGATTGGAGAGGTGGTTGCACTTGTTTACCAAGGGGTCATGTGTGACAGCATAAAAAGGGGATGGAGAATCGTAATTTGTTCCTTCGCTTTTGGTTTTGTATTTTGAACCTAGAAGGACTGTGAGAAATGCAACCTAATCGTCAGTGTTTTGTTTGTTTGTGCTTGTTAATAATTGTCTTGTTTGTGAATCACCAGACGACTAACATGTATCCAGAGCTGTCGCCTAGTGTCGCAAAATAAACTGGACCCAGGACTGGTGACCATGTTAGTATTATTATGGGACAGATATTGTGTGTTTATTATTTTGATTGCAACTAGTTATTGTTTCTTCCATGCAATACACATTGTTGTGTATTGCTGGGGTTTACTATTTGGTCACTAGACCTGGTTACAAATAAATGCACCCTTTCCAAACCGGATAAAACTTCTCTGTCTGTTCATTACCTCACTGCATCACACCTGCACCTGTATACAATCAACCACTTTGCCACATGCTCATAATGCATCAGAGTAGAAAAATACATATCTAAGACTTTTGCACATCATATATATATATTATATATATATATATATATATATATATATATATATATATATATATATATATATATATATATATATATATATGCATACACTTTGTGTATAACCAGGGAAACCTTCTCCCAGATTGCTCATTTTTAGACATAACTCTAATACAGGCTTGTAATGTGCACGCCTTTCTTTCTCTCTCGCTATCTATCTCTTTTGAAGTTCCAATGCTGCCCAGCTGCTACAGGCCTGTCTGTATTTGTATGCTGAGTGACTCTAGAGATAGTACTGCTCCACATAGCGATTATTTTATGAATAGGCAAGCTTCCTGCAGCCTTACACAGGTGGCTAGTCTGAGCCAGAGAGCGCTTATTTTAGACATACATCCAGAGTAAATCAGCCTCTGCCAGGAATCTAATCCACAACTTAATAATGGAACAGCACCTGTGCTGACCACTAGGTGTTGGGTTGACCCACTGTGACGACTACATGAGGCCAAAGAGGAAATGTTGTGGTGAGCCCCTTATGTACAGGTGATGTTTCAATGCATCCGATTGAGCAGAAATACTGCCATGCTTGTAATGTGTGCTGCACAGATGGGTACAACTAAACTATAACAATAAAAGATAACTGGAACAACACATCAGGTCTTCCTTGACTGAAAAAAAACTTCAGCAGTCCATCATGAATTGCAGAATAAAGTGTGAATGAGATCCCTAATTGTAGCTGGAGCTACCCAGCCTCCTTTCTGAATGTACTGGAGTCTTTACTTTTGTGTTTGATATATTGGCATAATTCTTGTAGATCACTTACAGTCATGTTTTTGAATAAAAAAGCAAACAAAGACCTGTGCAGTCTTGCAGTTTGTGTACTAACACTATGTGAAAAGAAAACATGTTTTCTTATGTGCTCCTGAACTGTTTTTCTGCATTGTATGGACATGGGTCAGGATATGGTTGTGCTTGGTAATGAGATTTATTAAGTATGTGTCTAAACCAAGAAATGTATACACAATATAACAAGCCAAATTATCATTTAGAAATATTTCGAAATACATTCCAGATGTCTTAAATTGAATTGCAGATACCTCAAACTAACTCGATTTCAAGAAATCTCAAACTCATTTCAAGATATCTCAAATTCAATTTGAGATATCTCGAATTTACTTCCTGTCCAGTTTGACATATCTCAAATCGACTTCCTATGAAAATGTTATATGTTTTGAATGGACTTCCAGCTCATTTCAAGTTATCTCAAACTAGATCGGAAATCAATCTGAGATATCTCAAGTTCAATTGAGAAATCTCAATCAGGACAGGAAGTCAATTTGAGATATCTTGAATTGAATTTGAGATATCTTGAAATTGAGTTAGTTTGAGTTATGTGCAATTCAATTTAAGATATCTGCATGTGTGGCTCTAAACAGCACTGTTCCCATTTCAATTGAATAACACATTGATTTAAAAGTAATACATGTGCAATTTCTACCATTAATGTGACTTTTGGGAGATCATAGTTTCCATCAGCTTTTTGAAGTGAGGGTACCTCAGCAGAGTAATTTCCATCAGTCAGACTGTTGTTAATTTTTTACTTATTTATTCCACTGCCCTCACCACTTTTTGAAGCAGTTGGTGTGACTTTCCAAAACCCTTTCCACCTACTCTTGTCACAGATGTAGCCATTTTAAACTCTCTTTGCTACTGATACGTCAAACCTCTTCTCTTCCCAATTTCATAGCAATAAAAATGTTGCACAAATGAAACTTACTAACAACAACCATCTCCTAGCAACAGACCTTCCAGCAGCCCCATCACATGTGAAATTTGCGCAATTTTAAAGATAATCAATGTTTTTCTAAAACTACAATAGCTTCAAGGTTTAACCATTTTACAAAATCATTGATTTCTTTGGTTTAATTAATTTTAATAACAAGTAATAAATATTTACAAAATCATCTTATTTTTATGAAATTGTTTGAAATGATTTGTAAAATAAGGGACTGGGTAAAGGAAAGACACAGCATTGTATGATATTATTATAATTTAATAATCTTGCTCTGATTGATAAGAAAGCAGAATATCGTTTATCAGAATATAATTTCTACCAAAAAAGTTAAGAAAACGTAACATCAGTCCAGGATATGTTTTGTGTTAATATGTGTGATTATTTAAAAAGCATATTGCAGGAGCGGTGTTTTTGCTGTTATGTTTTTTATAACTTCTTGTTACCACTGTTTATAATATGCTCTGTGTGTTGACAAGCGTTGGTCTTGAATACAATTTTATTTATTTTTTTTCAGTGGTTTGGTATAGTAAAGCTAGACCAGCTGAATCACATAGATAAAGAGACCCTCCCTGTACTGCATAAATGATCCTGGGACTAGGGCAGAAACAGGTAAATGGGAGCACTTCCACTGAAAGGTTGCAATGTTTAATTCCTGCTTACCACCAGCAGCTTGCTTTTCTGCACAGATCTGTTCCACATCAGCACTACAAAGTATGTGGCTCTCTGTTGCGCATCCAACGCTTTGTTTTTAGTATAAGCTTGGCAAGGTAGCCGTGGGTTGCCCACTACTGCCTTAAACAATCAAACAACAACAACAAAAATCACAAGAGCTGCATTAAGGTTTAATAAGGGGCACTGATTCCATAACAGACTGGAGGAGTATAATTTCCTAAATTATTCCTAGTGCCATAGGAACCTGCTTAAAATTAGCAGTAAGGCTATTTTGGGTGACATGCTATGTCTAATCCTGCATGTACATATCTAAGCAAATGACTAACAGCGGATGTGCTCCATAGCTCTCAAATGAGAGCCAGTGTTTTTAAGTACAGTGGTGGTGGGATCTATTCCAAAAGTCTTTTTATCCTTGCTTCCCTCAACATTTCTTGCCACGCCATGCAGGAAAATACGATAGTTAACATCTCAGTTTGATTCACTTTGCGTTTACTAATATGTATTTTAGTGTTAGGGGTTTGTGCCAGGGCTGATGAATAATATGGTTTTGTTTGTTTATAAATACAATTAAATAATAATTGTAAAATAATGTGTGTGATAGATTAAGCAGGGCTGGGAGGTTAGACTTCTGTCCCTGCCTAATTAAAACTTGATGTGCAGCACGTGGCCGGGTGTTAATTGACTAATTGATTATCAATTAACCATGCTCACATGCCTTGGAAGAGGGGCTGAAAAGCCAGTTTCTTTGTTCTTTTGCAAAGCTGGGATGGATTGGCTGAAGGCTTCAGACTGTGTGTCTTAAACAGGGGGGGAGAGAAACAAGTACGTGATCCCCATGTGTGAAACAAGGGTCGTAAGTACTACCTTCAAGCATAGGGTTCATTTAGGAGATTTTAATCCAACCCAAGTTAGAGAGAAGGTTTCTGGAGCGGGACCTCCCTTATAGTGGGAGCAGCACTTTATAACTAGATGTTTGTTATAAAGTGTATTTACAAAATATTCAAGAAACCATTCTTGAGATGGGGCAGCACGGTGGCATAGTTGTTAGCATTACTGACTCACAGCACAACAGTCCTGGGTTCAAATCTGACCTAGGGAGTCTGTGTGTGTGGAGTTTGCATGTTCTCCCCATGTTCATGTTGGTTTCCTCCCACAGTCCAAAGACATGCTGGTCAGGTTGACTGTTGACTTTAAATTGCCCTCAGTGTAGTCACGCTGTTTATTTTTAAAATAAATAAAATATTTAAACAAAAATAAACACTTGCTCACAGAGCAAAAATAAAAGATTTAAACAAAAATAAATCACGAACACAAAATAACCTATAAGTCAGGCTGGGCGATCGCCTTCACTGTTCCTATAATTTTCTAATTTAGTTTCATTTTTAAATGAACCGCTCTCCCACTCTCCACCTCTCCACCTCCGAACACCCACCCGGAGTGCAGAGAGCTGCAGGTATTTATGCAGGTGACCATCTCCCGTTTAGTAACAAATTAATCACTTAATTAATTTGGGAGATGGCCACCTTCTGCACGGGTTTTATAATGTGGATGGGGCTTCCCATCCACACTGCAAAAAAATAACAAAACTAAAACACAGCTATGCCGTCATACAATAATTAATAAACAAACAAAACACATGGCGGTTCACCGTCATCTATAAACAAAATAAAACACAATACAATAAACAAATACAAAATAACACAGGGGCAGAGGGGGAGACCCCGTTCTAAAAATAAACAAACAATACGATTAAACAGCCCCCATATTCCCTTTCCTACCGCACTGCATGTCTTGGGTATTCTTGAGTGCTATTAAATAAGGTAATGCTTTTTATAATAAGTATATAAGTATATATATATATATATATATATATATATATATATATATATATATATATATATATATATATATATATATATATATATATATACTTATTTAAAGATATTTTTCAAAGACAGCTTTGTGACGAAGGGACATTTTTTTATTATAGGGCCAAGGAGCAAAATGCATTGGTAGTATTATTGCTCAAGAGGGTACTGATGGAGACTGTGAAAGGATTGGAGATTTAGTCATCAAATCGGTGCAAAAGGGTCCACATTATAAATATAGCCACTTAAGAATACCACTTTGGGTTTTGAGATGTTTCATGTTTAGTTATACAGTGTGTTTTAATATGGATTAACTTTGGTTGTTGTGAGTAAAAAAGTTATTACTAAAACACAAAAAGGCTTTGAAAAACTTCAAAGACATTTTTCCCCAGAGTAAATGCTCTGCCACTTGCAAATGATAAGCTCACCCAGGTAAAAGTGTCATACATTGTACCAGTTGAAAAGCATCCATACTCTCATAAAGCAGCTATCATTGTTTATAGCAGAATGCATTGTCATTGACTTGCCTTCTCAAAAATGTATTTACATTGGAATACCAGCAAACTGTTAAGGAATAAAAGCAAATGAAGATGCAATATTAGGATATGCATGCATTCCCAGTTACTCATGTTAATAAATTCATATGGATGTAACATTGTTAAATTGAGAAACTGCACACCTGCAACAATTTTGCTGCACTGTAAAAATGTACTTCATTATTGCAAAATTATATTAGATTTTGTGTAAATAATTGTACAAACACATCCAGGTTATTTCAATAGCAAATATTGTAATACATGTGATGTATGCTAACCATTTCTTATGCAAGTGCAATTACTGTTTGAATGTATTAATTATTATACTGGCTAAGTTACATGGCTTACAATTTTGTGATATCTTTAGCAAATAAATTGATTAAAAGTTTGAATTTCTTTCACTTTATTTATATATATAAATAAGTATGCATATTGTAGTGCATACATATAGTCAAAGAAAAAAGTATTTACCCTCCTGTATAAATGACAAAAACATATTCTTATATTAAATGTAAGAAAGATAGTCATATAACCATGTTCAAAAACTGTTTAGAAGTCTAAACACAGTTAATGGCAGTATACAAATCAATAGTGATATGTGTACATATTTGCAGAGTTGGTGTTTCTTAAATCATGAATACATTGCAAAAATGTTAAAATGGAAATGATGAGAAATTCTCAAACCAACCCCAGCCTTTCCCAAACCAACTAAAGGAACACAGCATGTTTTTTGAATAGGTAACACATTCCATACTACTTGCAGCACAAAATACTGAATGGGAACACAGCATTTGTAAACAAATATCTATATGCAGGTGTATGTGTGTGTGTGTCTATATATAGCCGTTTACCAGTAACACACCCTCTTGTTCACAAAACATGTTACACAGTTATTTGGTAAAAATACACAGCAAGTACTAATTCTGATTTCTTTCTTAATTCCCTCAGGTCTAACCACACAGGTATTACCCAGGTCTTAGCACAGACAGCCACAAACACATTTTAAACCCGCTTTTAACCACCAGCAGGTGTTCTTCATTTCATTAGAGCCAGGTGTTTCCCCTCCTGGCTCTAATTCCAAATCCAAGGCATTCTGGGCACCTATTTAACCCCAGGACTACATTTTTCCTCTTTCCTCTCCCTAGTGTGTGTGTGTGTGTGTGTGTGTGTATATATATATATATATGAAAAATAATAATCGAGTAATATATATATTGTTTTCATATCAAACTGATATTTTGAGGTAACTTTTGGTTCAGAAAAACATCTACGTTACACTCTTGGATTTAACTGCCACACCAGCATTGCCCGCCCCTTAACAACCAATACGCACTCCTGATTCGCTTGTACAGTACTACCCTGACATTCCAACTCCCACCTAATAGGCTCTTAGTAACTGTCACTGATAAATGTATTGTAGTCAGTGTAGGTTAGCCACACACACTGCTGCATACAGGTAGGCTACTGTATTACAGAAAATAAGCAACCGCGATACTTATACAGTCTCATAAATCAAGTAATAAAATATTGCAGCGTTTGAAAATCATAGTATTATTAATAAAAGTCACCCTCGTATCAAGGCTGTCCTCTTTTAAGCGCCACAGTCGTTTTGATCAATTTAAAATAAATGCTGTGGTGCCAAATTGAAGTAATATGGTGTGTATATATATGCATACTGTATGTGTTTGAGTTCAAGTACTTATGACTTCCTAACTGGACCTGATGTTGACGTATCAAGGAAACTTGTAGTATAGAGGAAACTGCACAATATGAATGCTATTTATTTGCTGATGACAAATGCATTGACTCCAATCTGCTGGTGGAATGGCATTCAATTGATAAACCCGATGTATTTCTCTCCCTAATAATACCAGGAATGTCCCCTCACACAGTAATAGAAAGGCTTACAGCTTCTTTCTATCCAATGTAAACCACCTTTGGTTGGTTGCCATGAAAAGATCTTAAGAGACATGAGATGATTGATTGATTGATTGACATTACTGAAAAAACTGGATAAAGCTTCATTCATCCAAGTCTATTCAGCAAGAACAATAATCATATTTAGACTCCAGTGTTATACAGAAAGCGAAATCAAACTCCCCTCAGAATAAATCAGTTCCTATTTGTTAACGTGTTTTAGATTTGGCTCTTTTCACAAGCCCCAACCTACTCTCACCCACTCTGCATCATGTATACTATAATGACAGCATTTAGTGAATTTACTAAAATTGCTTGTTGTTATAGTGACCATGAAGGACACTCTTTGAAGCAGTATAATTAACTCTAGGGCTTTATGTTATTTTGATTTGTATAAGTTGTGTCAAACCATTGGGATGGATCAGAGATCAAGTGAGTTTACACAAAGGGTTCTACCTTGAAGCAAGTGCGAAGACAACAACCTTTTTTTTTTTTTTTTTTTTTGATTGAAATAAAGCAATTGTAATTGCACAATTAGCAATCCAAATTTTGCTGGGATTTTCTGGGAGGAGCAGTTAAAGGACACTGCAACTCTTCCACACTGAGGCCCAGATTTATAAAAGGATTGCACATTTTTTACAACCATAAAACCGGCGCTGAGGGTTCTGAAGGCTTGGATGGGATTTATAAAACACACGCAATGACATAAACAAGCAAATATAAGTGATTTGGGGGGGCAATGTCTCTGTGCACTTTAGCCCTTGATGCATATATAATTCTGTATATGCTTATGTAATTCTGGAGCATTTCTGAATGAAACCGCTAATATTGGGAGGGGATTTTGCAAATGAGGTCTATTAAATATTCTGTCCAATTTATTAAATCTGCCTGTAATTGCGGGCCTCGTATTTACGTAATTATTTTAAGAACTCTGAAAAGCAGGCGTTAATTTGTCGCAGTCAGACAGTAGGCTATATAAAAGGTAAGACGATGTGAGAGACTTGTCTGCAGCAAGAACGAGACATCGTTTTCAAGGACAAATAAACATTTAATAACATTTTGCAAAGAGCTAATTTTTTTAACCCTTCTGATCAAATCAGTTTGTAAATTGCGGTTTCTAATACCGTATTGTTTTGCAAACTGCATTTTCCAATACATGTTTCATAGCTTACATGATAAAAAAAAAGAAAGTCTGCAAATGGAGAATATAGAATCCATGTAAAAAAAAAAAAAAAGGTTCTCCTCACAGTGGCAAAGCAAGGTTCTAACGAGAGCCTTTACTTCTATAGTGTAGGCATTAATATAAGAACGGTGGAGGGCAGTAAGAAAAGATGGAACAGTATTCCGAGACGCACTAAAGAAAAAGCCTCATATACATGTAATACAATGAGGACTCATCCTCCACTGTTGTTTTAGTAATACCTACAGAATTTATTTTTTGTAATACAGCAATTGGTTAAATTAAATTGTAATTAAGAGGAAACTATTATTTGCAAAACAGGCTTTAACATTTTTGCAACAATTTTAAATTTGTGAAAAGCAATTTAACGTAACTTTTTTTTGTGTGTTGTGTTCGGTTTAAATAAAAAATAAACAGCTGTCTTTTCTTTTTACATTATCAATGAAACAGAATCATAGGGCCATAGGACCAGAATCATAAATGCGATTTATAGCATAAAACGTGAGTTAGCACACCTTAAAAATAACACGATGGCACATTAGCATCTGTTGAATATGCAAAATGCATGGTGATATATTCAAATGAAGTGGCATGAGAGCACTAATGAGGCTTATGATATTCAGACGATATTTATTAAACTGTGCTAACCATGAAGCACACCTTAAATCGTGTGCTAGATAGCACTAATGGAAAGCAGGTATTACGAGCCGAGATCTGTCTTAAAGCTGTCTGTTGGCACAAGGTACAGGTATATATATATATATATATATATATATATATATATATATATATATATATATATATATATATATATATATATATATATGTACGATACTACACATCCAAAACTCCGTAAATAAGTAAGACTCATTATTAAAATAAATGCGTTTATATACTAAAACGCACACGTACCAGCCGATGCATAAAATAAAGAAAACAACTTTTGCACAGAAAAAGTCTCTATATACAGATATATTATGATTAAATAAAACTGTACAAACAAAATAAGTAACAGAACATTGAAAATATGTGTTTATGTAGCCTATAAACATCAAAAGCATGCAAAAGCTTACTATGCAAACGAAAAAAAAAGGTCATAACTTACTATGCAAACGAAAAAAGACATAACTAGCACTGGGTGGATACCTTCTGCATACTTGCGTTTACTTCTGTACAAATAATTCTGTACCTTCACAGCGTAACCGATTTGCACTTTTCTGTACAAAATGATTCTTTGTCTAGCCACAAAAGATTATACAGCAGGCTATGTACAGTATAGTTACTCGTAGTTATTATAAGATGTGCATTTCTTGCAATTGGTGTCTGCAAAAAAACGTGTTGATCGCTGAAATATGCCACCTAGTCTAAATGCCAACTCCATACTTCGTTGTATTCACAGTTTCATTAATGTAAGGGTTGCAGACTGATAAAAGGATAAAAGAATAGGCTACTATACTGTATAAGCGAAATGCTTTTTAAATATACTGAACAGCCATGGCGGTGTCTAGGTAGGATTGTTTCTAACTTTTTATTTAATTATTTTTGCGATCCTGCCTTTCAAACATCGTTATAGAGTATTTAATACATACAGCATATTTAGTAAAAGAACTGACAACTGCATATCAATGTCTGCTCATTCCTTTATAGTCACTGGCCCCTATGTCGTCATTGCCTTAAGACGCGCCTTCTCTTCAGTGATAAGGCACATCTTAATATAATAATGATTTCCATAGCACACGTCTTAAGTGGCATTCACACCAGTAAATACCAGCTTATTTGTGGTTTTAAGACCTGTGTTACGGGATTTTGTTAACACGCGTCTTCTGGCTACTTTTAAGAACCTTTAGTAAATGAGGCTCATTGTCTCATTCAAGTTAGGGGAGAAAAACCAAAAATGATCTTGTCTGCCAATCAATGCTTTTCCAAGAATTTAATTAAGAAACTGAGTCTTTTCTTAATTAAATATACTCAATATAACTGTACTCGATATACGCAATATAACTTTAAAGGAACATCACATGACCAAAAAATAAATAAAAAATGGCCAAGACAAATGGCAAATTTCTGGTTGCCACCTACTGTGAGTCAGCCCATCTATGGGAAAGTATAGTACACTCCTTACACAGTGCCCTGGTGGGGAGGAAGATTTGCAGCTCAGATTCCTTCTCTCTCTGTCACAGGGTGACAGGGGTTAAAATAAAAAATACATTTTTATTGAAAATTGCCCTTGTTTGGACTTCTGATTATTCCCATACCATTCACATCATGACACCTTCATTAGAGATCCATCAAATCAGCTGGATTAGTCCATCAATGACAGTAATTATATGATTCTATGTATACACTAGTATATATTACACCGTCTCAGAGCTTCAACAGAATATCTCAATTCAGCCTCTATTAACCACTTAACCACTGTGGAGATCAACAATGACTTCTGGTATCCTGCAAATCAGACAATATTTTTTTCCCCTGGGGGATCTATAAGGCAGGTTTTGATGGCCCTTATATTGCTATTATACACCTGGGAAAACCTACTATGTCTAAATAGGGGGTTCTCTTTTTGTTTTGGTAGTTTCTAAGGGAGACAAAGGGTAAGCTGTAAAGCCTCTAAGGCTAGAGATGGTTATAAAAACAAGGAAGTGGTTACCCCTCTCAGTTTGAAGCAAAAAGGTTGTCGTTATCCCAGTAACTCAGATGGTATGGAAAGGGTGCCATTGTCAGTGCTGTTGAAAGGGCTCGAGTCAGCATGATGACTGATTATGCAGTCATTTTAATGTGATGTCAGGTACCAAGTTTCTCTACAAGTCAGACCCAGTTCCCTCAAATTGACATTAGCACAGACCTAATAAGATCCATCTGTTTTCTTCCTTTTTCTTTCATTGTTTCAGAACCTAGTTGACCCCTTTGATTAAATGTCAAAGCCTGCAGCATGCCTGCAAATTTCATTGAAGCCAGATAACACAAGAAAAGGTTCCTCTACAACTTCATAAAATAAAAAAATAAACAACAAAAAAAACCCTCCTTACTAAAATAAATTCTACTGGCATCTTGCACATTTTTATTTTCTGCAATGGCTTCAGGGCCCATCTGCGACCCAGCTGTTGTTGGAGGGAAGTGCTGGCCCTTCTGCATTACAAAACAACATTCAGTGGTAATTGCTAGTGGAAGAGATTAAATGTAGTCGATGAAAATGTTTACTAGCAATGAATATGCATAACGATGAGTAGGAAATGGCACTGGAAGATTAAAAAAAATGACGTGTTTGTTTACAAGGATAGAAAGAGAGAGAGAGCATGAGAGAGAGGAGGGAGAGATAGTGGAATGTCAGTTGGCCCCAAGCCTGAAATAGGAACGAGAAACCTTTGGGCAAGGCACGAGGGAGAAAAACAGATGGTTTGTGAACCTTTTATTAGGCAGAAAAAATCATTAATCAAACCATGGCTGAAAATGGCAGGGTTTTGTTTCAGCACTGATTTTTTTGTGTTTATTTTTAAAGTTGTATTACCCCTCTTTCCAACAACCTGTATCCGTCCAACATATTTTTAGAAGCACCAAATACTATGTCGGTGGCAGCTGTGGCACATTTATACCCAGAGGAGGCATTCACTTGTCATCCCTCAGGCCAGGGGTTCAAGGCCAGAGCAGTTTGGAAGGAGCACATTTATTTTGTGTGTGTAATTCTCCTATGGTTGAATGGTAAATTAAATTCAGTGGCTGCTCAAAAAGACCCACTGGAGATTAAGGGGTGGATGTAAGGATAAGCGCAAAGTGATTTGCGGGTGCAAAACCCCCATAATGCAGTGTATGTAAAGAATGGTGTTTACCTGGTGTTCTGCACCCACTATCAATTGTGCACTTTGCCATCATTATTCCATTAAAATTATATTGAAATGTATTCAAATGAAGAAAAGAGCATGGCATTTTGCAGGATCTGGATACTAAGCAGGCACAAGCATTATATTGTGGTTTAAGGATTTTGACTGGCATTTAAGCAATTGCTGACCCTCCAAAATCTTTACACCTCTTCTTACAAGGAGCAAACCATTGTAGAAGTGAGCAACTAAGAGCTGTATAAAAGCACACATCTGCAGAGACCTCCCATTGACTTCAGGGTGGCTGCTGTGGTACATTTCCTGATGCAGCGGCACTTGGCTCTTGTTGAGTAGAGGCAGGAACACATTTGGAGGAGAAGGGCAAGACAAAGAAGACCCTGCATATTCAATCCCAGGGTCACTTTGTTTGGGATGCCGGAGGATGCGGTGCTAAAGGGTTATCGTCTGACTCCATAGGTCATCATAGACCTAATAGCTGAATTGAGGGATGAGCTAGACCCCATCATCAATCTAGGGACCGCCATCCCTGCACATGTAAAAGTGCTGTTTTCTCTGCACAACTTAGCCTCTGGTTTCTTTCAGACGACAGTTGGAATGTCTGGAGGGATAGCCCAATCCACCTTTTCCAGAGTGCTAGGCAAATTTCTGGATGTCATGCTGAAAAGGGCAGGCCAATAAATTTAATTTCCTGAGGATACTAGCATAACTGATGTTGGCTGAGGCTTTTCCAAACAACTCCGTTTCATGCCTCAGCCATCAGGACTCTCAGCTCCTTCTCAGAAAACTTTTCTTTTCTGTGCATCAAGAGGACTTTGCTGCCCTTCCTCTGCAATTTTATTTATTTTTTGTTTGTATTTTCGTGCTCCACAAATGTCATATAGTGCCTACTCTGGGCTGCAAGTGCAGCCGCTAAATAGACCGATGCACTCAATGAGACCCTCATTATCATAATTGCGGATCATTATTTGTGCGTGTTGAGTAATTTGCATTGCTCTTAAGCTTACATAGGATGCTGTGCAAAATAATTGCCTGGCAGCAAATGCAATTTGAATTTTGCATCTACGACTAAATGTTTTGTCAGGTAATGAAGCTGGCTGGGGCTCAGACTGTAGAAAAGAACCTGGAATGTAAGGTACCTGCAGCTTGGGATTCAGTGTTTGGCCTACACTGCCCTTTTGTGTTAATTTCTCCTGTATTGTTTCACCGCTTAATTCTGTGAGTGCCAACAAAACCTTTACATTTTTTAATGAAGGGAAATATTGCAGATCTACCTCCTTTAAAGGTCAAGAATTCAGACTGTCAACGCTCTGACCTTGCATAAGTCATACTTCTTTGCTGTTCCTCTGGACCAATATTCACAATTTCTCTGCAACACTGGCACAAACTGGTTGTATCCAATCCTTGTAAGGCAATGTTTTGGAAAGGAGCTAAAAATTTGACGTGAACAGATGTTCCCCCTTCTTTTAGTCCCTGTGGTAATATCTAAAAGTTCTGTTATAAAAGCAGCAGCATTCAATCACAAATACACTGATAGAACATCTTGGACTGAAGAAGCTTCAACATATGTATTTGTTAAGCCACTTTAAAACATTTTTTTTTTTAAATTCCAATCAGCTGAGCCAAAAGTAGCTAAGAAAAAGTATACACTGAAGTTGTAATTTAATTTACTTTTTAATAGATTTTTCTGATAAGCTCTTGTCTTTAACAGCATTATATAAGGCTTGTTAGATTAAAAGAAATTTGTGGTGAATTATTATTATTATTATTTTTTTGTATAGTGCAATTTCAGCTGTTAAAGTGCTTACTGGGGGCTCCCAAGTGGTGCATCCAGTAAACGCGCTCTGCGTGAGTGCAGGATGCGCCCTATAGCCTGGACGTCATCGGTTCGAGTCTGGGCTATTCCACAGCCGACCGTGGATGGGAGTTCCCAGGAGGTGGCGCTCAATTGGCTGAGTGTTGCCCGGGGGGTGGGTCTAGATTGGCCAGGGTGTCCTCAGCTCACCGTGCACCAGCACCCCCTGTAGTCTGGCCGGGCGCCTGTGGGCTTGCCTGTTAGCTGCCCAGGAGCTGCATTGTCCTCGTACATTGTAGCTCCTGGGCGGCTGCATGGTGAATCTGCAGTGTGTAAAGAAGTGGTTGGCTGATGGCACATGCTTCAGAGGACGGCGTGTGTTCGTCTTCACCGCTCCCGAGTCAGCACAGGAGTGGTAGCGGTGAGCCAAGCATAAATAAATAATAATTGGCCATTTTCAAATTGGGAGAAAATTAAAAAAAATAATTGGCAACAACTAAATAAAAAAAAAAAAAGTGCTTACTGGAGTAGGAAGTAATGAGACATTTTGCGCTTCCCATACTCTTAGGAATAGCTCACTGTGAAGAAGGAGAGGGGGAGGACCAAAGACCCCAGCATGGTGTATTGTTTCAGACCAAGTTCAGAACTAACATTGAAGAAGAATATCATAGTGCATATAGCCTGTTCCATAACCTCATCATTAACTTGTATTACTAACAGGTTGAATTTAAGAATCTGGCTCCCATTTGCTCTGTTTCAGTAATTTGTACATTTTATTCCTACATGAAGTGAATCTGATTAAGTGGGTTATAAAATGCCGGTAAATCACATTAGCTCTTACTAAAACAGAGGCACAAGCATTTAGATGAGCTCTGATAACCTCTAATGCTCATTATTTGCTATTTAGAGATCTGCAAAGCTTCTGTGAGCACACCATTACCTATTTGTCAGCATCCAAAACAAATTTGCTGTTGTTTGCAATATGGTTTCAAAACTGATTGGAACTAACATTACAGAAGATCTGCCCTTGGGAAACTAAAACATTTGATTATCTGATTTTAAAAGAAAATTGAGTTTTTGTTTTTTTTTTGGTTGTTTTTTTAAAATTTAAATTAGATGTTGGCCTTAACTAATACAGTAGTAACAGTAGTCATGTTGTGTATATTCAGAGTCTATTCCATATACACATTGGTGTTGTACACTTGTAGTCTTGTACACACACAATATCATAATAATTTGTTTTAAACTCTATTGGGTTATCTGAGTATTAAACTGCATTCCAAATATGTTAAAGTTGAAACGCTGAAAGGTTTAAGAAATTAAACAGAATCAAAAACCCCAGCACTGGGAAAAAAAAAACTAAACAGAAAAAAAAAAACACATGGCAGTGGTTCTGTGAGCAATTTATATAAAATCTACCTCATAAACCACCATGTTAGGGTACTGGGATATCATTCCTGGGATACACTTATATACTAATTTGTCAGGGTCCATGGATTGATGGAGGGTTTTGATTGAGTGAATACTTCCATAAAACAGAGAAATAAAGGAGGTATTGTATTTTATAACTGAGTCTGTAGCTAACCATAGGCCTGGTTAAAAAAATATAGTACTATCTTAAGTAGATTTTATGAACAGGTTGTAAAGCCAAATTCAAAACCACATGTAAAACATTTCAGATTTATGAATGGCACCCACATCTCTCAAGATGGGCGAGGAATATGCTTTTCAGTTCTCATTGGCACAGACTGGTTGGATCAACAGAAGTTCAAAGACTTACAAATAATTTATTTGAAAAAATATCTGTAAAGTTATGCATGATTAAACATCACAAAATACATTGCCAATTTCCTATTTGCAGCATAAATTCCACAGATCTGAACCTTGGCAACACTTTTAAGTCTATTTAAAAAGGGGAAGTTCAGTTTTCAATTGGCTTGCTTTATTTTTTCTGAACTGCATTAAACAGTTTAGAAACATGACAAATGCACATCACAGAAAGGGATGCGATTTATCCCTTTGATGTGCCTTCCAAAATCATTTGCATCCATTAAACGTTGTGTTTTTGTTTATGCTAGGGGACTATCATATTCTGAAATTATATGCACTTTTCATTGTAGATTTAGAGTCAAGTCTATTGCAATTTGAAAAATGAAAGGAAAATAAAAAATCCAGAAAACTATACTATACCACTGTACACATGTTTGTTTAACACAGTGCTCCAAACTAGGTTTCCGTATTTAATATAGGAGCACGTAGGTGGTTTTATGGTATTTTATGTTTCCCAGTCTGCCATTTGAGTCATAAAATAGAACTCCCTGTCTCGTAGTTATGCTTTAGAGGATGCAAGTGTGCACCCGAGCCTTGTTATAATTCAAGTGGAGAGCTTGTCAATTGTTTCTTTGTGTCGCTCGCTTTTTTAGTTTCTAAAAGTGTTATCACTTAATCGTAATGTGTGTATAATGAAAACACAAATGTTTTCCATATTTACTGTACCACATGCAGGTTATTGATTCATCAGCTGAAAAAGTCTCTGAGAATATCTGACTCCCAGGAATACCTACCCGTAAATTGATTTGATTTCATACTGTATTAGGTTGCTGTTTTGTTATTGTTGTAAGGCTGCAGATGGTACAGAGAGTCCTGTGCTTCCTCTGTGTAGAACAACGATCATGACTAGCGTAATGGATCTTTACCTAGTGGCAGATGAGTAATACTCACACCAGCATAAGATGCGTTCTCACCTCTCAACTAGAGCTTGCTCATGATTTGAATGGTATGACGTTGGTGCCCTGTGGGAAAGAAGCCCCTGTGGTTGAAACAGGTAATAAATATCTGTGTTATTTGCATTATTATAGCTACAGCATGTATCCTAGGATACAAGGCATGTGATTCTAAAGTTGTTCCAAATCCTGTGGAGCTTATGAGCCTGACGTTGAAATTCCCTCCCTAAGCTTAGGTGAACTTGCCCTTGTGTTTACGCTCGAGGACAAGCTTTGATTAAGTGGGGGGGGGGGGGGGGGGGGAATGGATCTCCTCTTAACGGCTGATGAGTTAATAATACTGACATCAGCATAAGACTTGCTTCTCGACTACAGAGCATGCTCTTTAGTGGAATAGCAAGGCATTCACCTGCAAACCATATGGTTTGTGGTTCACATCCAGCCCATGCCTTTTAATTCCTTTTTGTGAAAACATTTTTTTTGTCAGTTTTGCTCGGGTTAATCAATTTACGTCAGTGCTGAAGAAGGTTTAGAGAAAGGAAACAGAAGTTATAGCAACAATTCATTAGATTAGGCTAAGGTTTAAGCAAAGATATTTCACGAACCTCCTGTACAATTTGTTACAATTATTTTGATTAAAGGAAAAAGATTCCAGGAGCATCCTGATGAAAGAGTAATCACTTTATACCTAGAAGCATTGCAGTTGTTTTCACTTTGTCTGTAGATTCTCCTGGAGCAGCTGGTGTTCCCTGAGCCACCTTCAGTGGACAAATCGATATCCTGCGTAACATTCAAAATAATGTTTTCGGCCCCCCACTATTAGGTTTGGATCTACCTGCCACAATGTCATTCAATAGACCCTTAGTTTCTAGATAAATTGTGATTGGAAAAGCTTAAGGTGGAATGTGCAAAAACTGAAGGTAAGGGGGACTTGTTGCTATAACATTAGAGTCTTTTTGGATATGCTGAAGTGCATTGCTTGTATTGACTATGGAGAATATAAGTTAATTATATCTGATACAAGTTACTGTTGGACTAATTAAACCTGCTACTTGGGAGTGAGTTTATTTTGCGCACAAATATCTACTTATATAAATGGGGAAAAGATAACTAAATATGTTTTTGTTTTTGTTTTTTAATATTGCAGTAATAACGCTGTAGTTTACCTGGTGGATTTGTATTTCATTTTAAGTATATCTCTCTATATTGATGCAGAGATTTATTTTGTGGACATGATCATAATAATCATATGAGAATTTTTGATGTTTCTCATTGAGCTACTGAGATCAATGCTGTAGTTTTAGTTTTAATTTTACTCAAAAAAATTAAATGAATTTCTGTGGGACACTGCTCAAGGAGTGGCTACCTATTATTTACACTCACACACACACACACACACAAACACACACACACACATATATATAATGTTACGGCCTACTTATTATGTAAGAACATGAAATACTGCCCTTTGTTGGCTAAATACTTACATAGTACTGTATACTGTATATCCCTAACTTTCAGAAAAAAGAATACAGAATATTGCATACATTCTTAACAGCTTGCGGGTAATAAAGAATGAATCATGCAGATGTTGTCACATTAATTAGTAAGATATTTTAATTACATGAGCGACAGAACCGGGGCTTAATGGAGCCTTGCTAGTTATATGAGTAAAAAACACCCCATGAACAGGATAAACACTTCCTCATTGTTCCACTAAAACTTCAACACTAAATATATCCAATACGATGTACCCTACAGCAAAACAAAATATGAAATCAGACCAACCTGTCATCTCCAGCTTTGTTTCATTCATTAACAGATCTCTAATTACTGCTGATGAGCTGTCTGGTTGCACATTCTAGAATATCTTAACTTGAAAAAAGCAGAAATGGTCTTTCATTGCTTTCCTAAATGGAGGTATACCACAAGTCTAGTAAGACTAGGTAGATTGTCTTAAAGGGTTAATAAGGCCAATTATAGTAGACTGATCCCATCTATTCTATTACCAGAAAAGTGAGTGTAAAGCCTGTGTAGCACCAATCTGAATGCACCAATCCATTGTCGCTTTTGGGACTTGCACTACTCCAAGACATATGGGGTGGAATGTCTGTCTCCCAGTGAGACTACAACATCACTCTGAGTAAAAGTTTGCTCTGTTAAAGCACCCTCTTCAGTGTGACTGGCCTAGATGCTTCAAGAACATGTGCCCCATCTAAGTCCCCATGTGCACAGTCTCCCTTCCCTCGCCCCCCAGTGTAGACACAGCCTCTCCAGTGTCAGGCACTAATGGGAAAATGACATGCAAGTGCCAAGAGAACACAATGCTTCTCTCATTCTTTCATTTCTCTCTCCCTCAGTGTTCCTCTCTGCTTCCAAATTTGTCCCCTTTTCACCTGCTCACTTGGTGTCAGGAGCATTATTGCTTTGCTGTGCTAAATGATAGTTGACATGCAGATTAATGGCACAGCTATAAAATGTCTCCCTGGCACATCTGGAGTCAACGGTTCCCAAAGAAGCAGGGGAAACAAGAATGGAGGCACACTAGAGTCCTTTTCCCTTTCTGAGAAACAGGATTGAGGGTGGAGGTATGATATGGTGGTATTTACTTATTTGTTTTATTGGTTCTCATGATACCAAGTCAATTTTGACAATAACAAACATATTAAATCAGTCAGCTTTTAATGCTGAAACAATAGATATGAATATATTCTCAACCAACATTTTCCATAACAATCCATGTTATCTAAGTTCAGTAAAAAGAAATGCATTAAATATACATAGTCTAATTTACTGCATTATTCCCAGTCTTTTAATGAGAAAGTGCATGTAGTTTGGAAATGGAACCTCCCTGTTTAAATGAAGTGATTTGTCTAATTTCTGTAAGGTCATTTATTGCAAGCATGAACAATGTATTAAATTCCCTCAGTTCAAGTCAAAATACACTCTTTCTTATCTGGACGTGTGAAAGATTAATTATTTAACCCTTACAAAAAATATACTGCATTATTTTACTGGATCTATTTGTATAAAGTAGAATTCATTATATATGTACAGTATTTTATTTAAAAAAAAAAAAAATTTATGATTAGAAATAATACGACTATTATATACTTTTTCCATTTTATTTATGTATATTTTGCTATTGTTTACAATCAGTTAGAACAGATATAGTCAGTTTGTCTTTCTATGCCTGTCTGTCTTTATGTCTGTCTAACTAATTGTATGGGGTTGCTTTTGTTTTTGCAATACATTTATTATTCACTTTTGCCATTGTTTTGTTTTATTATTATTTTTTTTTTTGCAATTGTTTATAACCACTTATAACAGATACTTAAACTAAAGTGTTACTGAATAATGATTTTATTAATTAAAAAATGTCAGATATTCACTGCAGCATTAACCTCAGTGAAGCCCATGCAAAACTAGAAATTGTTTCGTGAACGAGGCCCTTATGTTCATTTTTTATAGTCTTCCCCTTCAACATTTTTTTTTTTATACCCACAATTTGAGACCAACATTCGAGATCTTTTGGTATTTCCTGTCAAACACATAGAACATTGAAATGCCTTTTGCGTTTTCCTCTGTTTTCATCACCCCCCTTGACAATTATTACATGTTAAATGTACTGTGTACCAGAGGTGGGCAGTATCGAAAATATGTATTTGTATTACATTTGTATTTAGTACTTTGTAATGCAAATGCTAATGTTAATGTTAAAATATTTTGTATCGAAAATATACATTTGTGAGTAGTTTGTTATTCATTTTCATAAACAAAATACCCAAGATACAAAGTTTTACATTGCTACTATGCTTTTCAGAGCTAGGTTTATACTTTTTCTTTTCCTGTATTCCAGGACCATGGGGCATAATAAGCAAAGGATCCTTTAAGAGCCTCAGTAAGCACATTTGGGATTTTAACATGCAAAAAAGAATAAGATCTGAAGCTATGGTTACTATGGGAAGCTATAAGATATTAATTTAAATAAGAGGGTAATTTACATTGAATAGCCTTACATACCAGAATATACCAGTACTTCAATCTGCGTAAAGCCAAAGAAGTCCAGCCTACCAAATCGTATAATATACAATGATGAGTATTAAATCTTGTATTTGTAATGTACCTCAATGCTGCATGATATAGCGAGTCCAGTTTACCTAAAGTTGATGGTGATGCAAACCTATATACTACATCACCATGTTCAATTCCAAAGACTTTAAAAAAATTATTTTACTTCAAAAACATACAGCTATGTCAGATCAGCTGGCCTTTAAATAAACCTATATAGTATTTCCTTGTGATACAATACTGTCAGTATTCAATAAAACAGTGGTGTTAATAATATCAGTTCATTATTATTAATTTGAAAACTCGGCGCCTAGCTATGGAGCCAGTTGTGTATTTGAATGGTCCGTATGTATGTGTGCACGATATATCGTGTGGTCTCATCTGCTGTCATATCGGTACATACTGTGGCAACACCAATGATAGCAGCTAGTCAGAGTAATGCCATTACTAATGGTGACTGTCCATCATTCTGCATTATCGGTTGGCTGTTGTGTGCAGTTGCTATATTGGTAGTGAATGCACAGACGGTTTTGTGAGGCACTAACAGATTTGCGAATTGCTCAAAAAACTGCTATATTCTAATCTCTCGCAACTGCCTTGTGCCATTTTGGAATATCTCTCATTTTGTGCCAAAGCACAATTTTTTTGCGAGGCACAAATTTAGCGAGGGGATTGCGCGAAGATTGAAGATCAGGCCCCTAGTCTTTCATTGAGGAAAATATAATATACTGCATCCAAATGATAATGATTCTATACATACTCCCTCTTAGTAATAATAATATGCTTACAATTGATGCAAGACCACAAATACGATTCATAGACCACAGGAAATTTCAATCTACTCCCCAAGAAAAATCTAATTCATTGGTTAGCATAGCATAGATGTAAACCTTATAATTAAATTACAGAACAACTTTCATAAAAAGAATAAGCTTGTCACCTTAAACTAGTTTGCATTAATACTATGTTTATTTACAAGTATGTTAACACATACACTCTTTCTGGAAATAACTGCACATTTTTAACTATCTGGAGATGTAACACATCAACCACACATAGTGTAAGAAATGAAATGCAAGTTAAAGCGTTGGAAGCACATGTCATAAAGTCATTGGAAGCATTGAAAACTCCATTTAAGCTTCTCAAAATATGGACCACTTACATGTCATTCAATTGCATAAAAAATAAATGCTCACAAACCAGAGTTTAGTCTGCATACAGCTATGGCCATGTGTGACGGCATAAAAGGGGATGGAGAATCGCAATCTGTTCCTTCACATTGGTGTGTTTTGACTAGAACCAAGAAGGACTGTGAGAGACCCTGTGAGAAACAGTATCGTGACTGTTTTGTTTGTTTGTAATTGTCTTGTTTGTTAAATTACCAGACAGCTGTCACCTATGGCCAGCACAAAGCCGGAACAGCACCACACCTATTGTCAGTAAATAAACTATAACCCACCACGAGCACTATTGTACGCACCCAGGACTGGTGACCATGTATGTATTATTGTTGGACAGATATTATTGTTTATTATTTGGCACTGCAATCCCGTTGTTATTTACCCTGTGCAGTACATACTGTTGTGTATTGCCGGGGGATTATTGTTTGGTCTCCAGGCCTGGATATTACAGATAAAAAGATTTCCATTCCGGATTACAATTATCTCTGTCTGCTTCATTCACACACTGCATCACTCCTGCACCTGTATCCACTCACCCACTTGTTCACCATCTTCCAAAGGCACTCCAGCACATTTTTGCTCTTCTGTTGATTTTGCACACTTGGTTTTTCCATTGCCAAAACTAACTGTCCTAATTATACGTGGTTATTGACTTCTTCAAGCTTGATCCCATTGATTTCAATTTCCTGTGGAGTGGTATATTTATTGAACATGACTTGAGTGGTCTTCAGTTTCATTTTCAATCCTGCTTTGATGTTAGCCTTGTGTAGTTCTTGTATTCTTGTTGGTAATTCTTCTTGGCATGTTGTAAATATGAGGATGTTGTCAGCAAATTATAGGTGATTCAAATAGGCTCCATTGATCTTCATCCCCTTATTTTCCCAATCCAGTGTTTTGAAAATGTCTTCTAGGGTGGCCATGAAGAGTTTCGGGGAAATTGTATTTCCTTGACAATACCCTTTTTCAATCTTGATTTTGTTGCTGTTTTTATGGAGTTATTGTGGATGTTGCATTCTTGTATATGGTACTGATCAAGTCTCTGTACATTTTCTCAATTCCTTGTTTTTTTTCAGTGAGCTTAATACAGATCTTGTGTAAACAGAGTCAAAGGCTTTTTCATAGTGAATGAATCCCAAGCAAAGTGGTAGTTCGTACTCGTTGCTGGTTTGAATCACTTGCCGTACAACTTGAAGATGATCCATGGTGCTACTTCCACTCATGAATCCTGCTTGCTCAGTTGATTGTGTCGAGTAAAATGTATCTTGAAGTCTCTTGGTGAGTATCTTGGGAAAAAATTTGTAGATTGTAGGAAGTAAGCTAATTGTTCTGTAGTTCTTGAGGTCTTCTTTATCTCCTCTCTCATGTAAAGTATTTACAGTATTTATTCTTTCTTTTGCTTAATACAATCTTTAAGAATACATGACAGTTCTTCACCTCCTCCTTTCATGAGGTCAGTCGTTATTCAATCTTCTTTCTTGTCTTCATATGTTTGCTAGAATGTTTCACTTCTTCCATTAGAATGTCTGGAACTTCTTCCTCGGGTTGCGTTTTTTTTTGTCTCGTCTTCATCATATGCTATGTTGCTCTTTTCATCTTGATATAATTTTCTGTAAAAGTCTTCAACTCTTTAAAATCAATTCACGGTTCTTGCTGACAGTCCTGTCTGCTTGTTTGATTGCTACAATCTGTTTTTTTACAACAATTAGTCTTTGTTTTGCTTTCTCATGCTTTGGTTGTTTTCAATAGTTTTCTGTACTAACCTACAGTTGAACGACCGTATATCCTCAGTAATGCACTTTCTTACTGTCTTGCAGAGCTCAATGTATTCAATATTTGACTTCAGAGCTGGTGTCATTTAATTTCCCTTCTTTTTCTTCATGAGGTCTTTTGTATCTTGCTTGATCTTCTGGTCGCATTTTGTACTCTGTGTTTCAGCAATGTTTTTTGCTGTTTCTGCAGTTACTTGCATCACTTCCCCATAGATTTTGTTTAGCTCGATTGCTTCATCTTTTTGCAGATCTTGATGAGATCTGTCTATTCTTCAGTTCCAGTTGAAACACCAGGCTTTGCTTCTGGAGCATTTCTATGTTGATTGTGTTGGATTTCGTCATCACAAGTTTTGCTCTCTCCAGTGCTGTGTTAGATGTATTTTGCATCTTACAAGTCTGTGGTCACTTCCTGTGTTAAAATTGTTTAGTTCTGAGTCATCTTGACGGTGTGCTTCTTGTTTGGGAGTAGGTAGTCAATGTCATTCTTCACTCCATTGGGTCCTCCCATGTCCATGTGACAGAGATCGTGTTTAAGTAAGATAAGTGTTTTGTGTTGTCTTGTCTGTCTATTAACTGTTGCTACTTGTCATTATAGATGGCTAACTATCCACAGGTGGCTGCGGAGAGAAAGAGAGGAGAGGTACATGGCGCTCATCAAGAGGATCTGCATCAGAAACACACCCCAAATACCAGAGGGCCTGTGATGGTACAGTACAGGCTCAGAAAATGACAACAGAGGATGACCCGGAGGGATACCAGGTTGCCACATCTGCGTCATCGCCTCGGAAATACTAGGCTAGCCAGCTGAGCACCTGCTTAATCTGGGAACCCTAAGCAGCCTCCCAGGCCGTGATCGAGAAAGAGGCCAGCCAGTACGACCTGGTCAAGCAGGCCATCCTCCGGCGTCACGGGGGAAACGCATCGGGTGCAGCACTTCAGGGAGTACCTGCGGACACCAGAGTCCCGCCCCAGGGTGGTTGCCCAGCGGTTGTGCGACCACATGGTCAGCAGCGGGACAGATATGTAACCCCAGGGCCTTCTGCCCCTTCTGTCTATTCCAGGTGCCATCCTACAGGACATACCACCCGACTGTGTTCCTCTGCAATAAAGTGCAATGTGGCAGCATGATATCTGGCATCAGAAGCGGGTAAGAGATGGGGAAATAGTCGGGAGGAGCCTTGTATCGTTGATGTGGTTGTCAGTATAATGGGTATCCATGAATTAGTGGACTCAGGGTGCTGGTAGGCTTTAACTCGGACAGCTCTCTTGGGCGGTGTGTCAGGTGGTGATCTCCTGCGCCGATACAGCGTCACTTCATAGTGGGGGTGGTGGAAAGGCTACCACACCCAGTAATTCTGGGCCGGGACTGGACAGAGTATAAACAGTTGCTTAAAAACGTAAAAGTGGCAGAAAAACAAGGGGAAACGATTGGTGAGATTTTTCCCTTATAAGCTGACTTGTTTTCATCCCTTTTTCGTCCTAGAAAAACAAAGAAAGAGAGATGGATCGCAAAATGGGAAGGTGCATCAATGAGACGAGGTTGAGGTCTGGTGGGAGAAAGCTCGGCTGGTATCAAATGGCAATCAAAGGTACGCAGTGTGACCGAGAGGGCAAGGTTACTGAGCCATCCAGCCCCTCTCAATATAGCGGATGTGTGGGACCGAAGCACAGACCTGGTGTGGGACCAACAAAGCGACCCCACACTGGTGCACATTTGGGGACAGGTCTGGTCTATTGAAGGTAAGGATGTTGAAGGTGCTGGGGCGCTAGCGTTTCCACACTTCATTATCAAGGAGCAATTATTGTATAGAGTGAACCCTATCACAGGCCCAGGGCAGCCTGTAACACAATTGATGGTTCCCCAGTCTTATTAGCATTATATCCCTTTTGCATGACACCTGGGAGCTGATAAAACTAGGAAACGCCTATTTGCTTGATTTTATTGGGTAAGACTTCATAAGGAGATGTAAAAATATGTAGCCACATGCCTAGACTGTCAGCGAGTAGCACCGGGTCAAGTGCGCCCTGCCGCTTTGGTCCCCTTTGAATTCACATTGCAATAGATATTGTAGGCCCTTTTCTACCTTCTGACTCCAGGTATATGTATATATTAGTAGTGGTAGATTATGCAACATGATACCAGGAGGCAGTTCCATTGTGGTCTACTAGTGCAGCTGCAATTGCTAAATAATTAGTGCAGATTATGTCTACAGTAGGGATCCCCAAAAAGATATTGACTGATCATGGAACTAACTTTTTGTCTGATGTTACAACAAGTATATAAAATATCAAAAATACGCCCCATCCGGACAATTGTTCATCATAAACAGACAGATGATTTGGTGGAACATTGTAATCGGACCCTAAAGCAGATGCTGAGATGATTTGTGAATGAAGAGCAAAAACACTGGGCAACACTTTTTTCCTACCTGCTTTTTGCAGTGAGAGAGACAGGGATCTACCCCTTCAAGCTATTGTACGGCCAAAACCCAGGACTAAGGTGAATCAATGATATTGGATGTCAGGTACAAAGGCAAAATTGCTTGACAACAATATTAAGATGTCTCATAAAGGCAATGGCGCTACAGGATGTGTGTGTTTCTGTTTTGAGGAGTATTATACACTCAGTGTTGGTAGTACACTGTATTATGTTAATGTTGTTGGTATGTAGTAGCCTGTTAAGAACAGTCGTTTGTGTGTTTTTTCTTGGTAATTTCATTAGATTTAATTTTGGTGAAACATGTTCTGAGTGTACATATATCGCTGTTTGTTTCTCTCCCGTAATGCTTGCCCAATTGAAAGGAATGGCTGCTGACCTTTTGGCAGGTGCTTCTGCTGCTTTGTAAATTGGGGGTTGGACAGTAAAGGACAATTTCCTGCTTCCTGAAGTGTGCTGTGAAGCATAACCAGCCTGCCAATATCATACTTAGAGAGAACCAAACAGACTTAAGGGTAACAACGATCCACTGCCAAAAATGTAATTAACAGAACTAATTTGCAAACATCCATAGTCATGGCTACTGTTCTTCCTATTTGCATGCGCCCCTATATTTAAATAGAAGAAATAGTTGAAAGGTTAATTGCAAATGCAAGTGTAAGCATTTTTGCATAATCGTTTCCTATTATAACACGTTTTGTTGCTTTCTAATTAAAGCCAAATACGAGCATAACAGTTTTCATTCCTGTTTCAGTAATGTTTTTAAGTAGAACAGCACGCTATTAGAATATGATTTATTTACACCTTAGAACAAATGGTGCCATATTAGCATATTAAAAGACTTTGTTCCACGGCCAGTCTGTAATATAGCAATTGAAGAATAATATTAAAGTAATGCAGTGATTATAACTGCCCCCCCACCACCACCACCACTCGTCATATTCCAAAACATCCATAACTATAATTCTACTGTAGTGTAAATTTATAGTTATTATGTGGCAGAAATTGAGTATCAGTAAAATAACCCATATAATTATAATTTTTAGTGCAGAGAAATGCATCAATATTCCTATTTCACACAGCAAACACCTGCAATTGCATTTTATAAACCCCACCAGTCTCTTTAGCTATTAACTTTTCGTGTTTTAGCTGATAACAAGTTGAACAAGTATGTATAAAATACAGTGACAGTCATTTCTACAACATGTTGCTAATTTGGATCGGACTCCACTATGCACTGGTTTATTTAGGCTGCCACTTAAAGAGCAATTTGATATTGTTATGAAACATCTGGATTTTCATATCCACTATATTATTTGTGGTGTTCAGATCCCCTTTATATCATTATTTGCTTCAATCATCATTGAAACTCATCTATGGCCTCAGTAGAGCTCTCAGAATCATGTCTAACCTCAAAGTACATCTGCTGCACAAGAGTGTAATCATTTAATCTGTCCCCTTGCAACAATTATATATGTAAACATCTATAGTACTATAGTAATAAGACATTTATTTAGAAAAAAAATGTTAAACTTCTGACCAATCAGTGTCATAATCATTGTAATTTCCAACTATTTTCTTTTTTAATGTCTGTGCCTTACAGCCTGTGGAAACTATTACTCCAGTAATAATCCCTGATAAACTAGCTCATTGCCTATAGCTGTCTGCTTTGTCAGTTAAAACTGATGGAAATTAAGATTAGACAAAAAGGTCACTGAATTTCAGAAACACAATTCTCAGGGATTATTATTATTATCAACAAAACAAAAACACATTATTTATGAATTCCTGGCGCTGTTAAGAAAGTGCTGTGATATAACTTTAATGTTAACTGTAACCCTGTACACCTGTATTATCTGACACCATTATGTCAAATCTACACTGGTAAAGTATAACAGGCTTTACTAAACAGTACTAGTGGCAGAATAATGGTTAGTACACCACTTTTTATGTTGGTTTTACTGAGTCAATTTCAATTCAAGCAGAACTCAAGACTAGAGATCCCCAATCATGGTCCTGGAGGGATATTACGTATAGGTCAGGGGTGGCCAGCAGGCGTCTCCTGAGCCGCATGCGGCTCTTTTGTGGCCAAAATGCGGCTCTTCGAACTTCACATATATTTTATTACACAATGAATAAGTTATTTATTTATTTATGTATTTATTTATTATTTTTTAATATGTGTATTATTTTAACAATAAGTCTCCGAGTTTTTCTGTTACATAGCAACTAACTAGCAAATCATATCCACCCATACTTTACTGTGCATTCGGGACGCGAGTTACAGAAGCTTGGAAACCATTAACTTTACTTGGCACAGGAACGGTTTTGCTTTGTTCATAATAGCAGAAAAAAATAGCGAAAAAGAAAATCTGAAGATGAATATTGAATCTTCTTACCGGATATTTTGTTCAATGCAATGGAAAACTCCTGTGCCTTCTTTGCCAGTGCCCAGTTGCATAAACATCCTATTATTAAGTATTTTACTTGTGCCACACTTGTGTATTTTTCACTTAGCTAGGGGGAAAACTTAAGGGTGTTGCACAAAACATCTTAACCACTCTCCTTAGGGAAAACATTTAAGTATGCATGGACTATTTAAGATTTCAACCAATAGGCGAGTAGCTTACTGTACTCTGTAAACCCTGTCTCCATGGCAACATATGGGCAGTTAAGGAAAACTAAAGTATGGCTGATTTAAAAAAAAAAAAAAAAAAGAAACCCAGCTAAATAATACTTATGGAGGAATATAATAAACGAAAACAAATAATAACAGGCAAACTATGTCCGAATATGACAACTGCCATGAAGCAGAATTGGCTGAATGTAACTGAATGTGTGAATGCAAGAAATTTAACGGTAAAATCGTAAGTGCTCGAATTTATATATATATATATAGTATATATATATATATATATATATATATAATATTATATATATAATATATATATATATATCTGATTTTAAAAACATGTACACAAACAATTAAACAATTTGTATGGCTGTGTTCGCGACAAAAGTGAGAACAGTATCTTGTATTTAGCAGAACCATTAATCTCACTTAAGATGTTATGCAAACGGCCAGATGTGTTTATTTTTATTTTTTTATGTATACATTTCTATAGTAATAAAAAAAAGCCATCAGTTGCTGCTGCTGTATTTGAAGAACAGGGAGTAAATGTGATTTCTCCTTGTTTGGGCTTGTTAATCTGCTTCCAGCATTATACAGACATTTAAAAGACAGTATTTCGGTCAAGTCAATAGTTTGTTATTAATTGCTCGTCATCCATTATATCCAAAGGATTTTCTCTCTGCATATCCTTCTGCTAAGTGTGGATCTGTCCTCTTCAATTTCCAAAAACGCTGCCATACCGTTATTTGATTTAAGGGGTCTCAATAGAACATTTACGTATTTTCACATAGTTATCCCCTAAAGTCGTTTTGTGCAACGGTTAACTGACTTAAGGGAAATACTTAAATACAAATATTACTTCAGTAGAACATTTGGGAAAATTAAGGGGGTTATTTCACTTAAGGTATTATGCAACTGGGCACTTGCCTTTATGTCGCGGTTGAAATCTTCAAATCAGCAGCGTTATTTCACTACAAACCATGCCCGCATTGACAAATAATTTACAAAAGATTCTGAACTGTATTTAAAAGTTAATGCTAGAACCGCCACGATAGTCATGCGTTATATATGCTAACTTCCATTTAAATATGCCGTTTCTGCGATACAAATGTTATATATTATGTTCTTTTATAATACATCTTTTGAGTTTTATCTGAAAGTTTGTATTTCATTTTCATATCGGAGCTGATTAAAATGTATCAGTCATGGCTGCTGTCGGTAAAAAGCAAATGGATAAACAGACGCAAATGTTGACAAGATTTGCCAAACAATCTGAGACCACGACTCTAGCCTACAGTGCCTGGAACATTGGCGTGCAAAAAAAAAACCTACTCCAAAGGTGAGTTTGGGAAAACTTGTCTTAGGGATGTTATTGCTATCCTATGTCCAAACAACAATCAACTGCAAAAGCAAATTTCAGAGCTGCAGCTCTCACATCACATGGTAGAACGTATCCAACTCAGATCTAAATAGTAACATTGAACTACAGCTGCATTCAGAACTCCAACAATGTGCGTAGTAAAGAATGCCAAGTCACTCGAGTACAGATCCTGCCTGTATGTGGTATAAGAAAATAAACGATAGTTAGCTACTCACCCAAATAAGAAACAAAAACAAAACTATGCTTTTATATATACAGTGAAAATGTATTTGTGTGGATATCAATAGTACATATGTACTGGAAAAAATAAAGTTGAGGTAAATAACAATAATTTATCAAGAAATCATCCTGGAGTTCTTTAAGTCTTGCCATGTACTATACATCATGTCACATACATGGCTAAAATTCAGGAAATTGGTTGTTTAGTGGGGCCTCGCAACGTCAGTGAAGTATTAAATGGACTTGTAGTTGTTTGTACTCACATGTGTGAAAAACAAACAGAACAAAACCTACAAAAGGAAATAGTTTTTAGCAGAAAAAAGGGAGACTGTTAATATTAAAAGCTAATTATAGGTAAGAAAATGTTGTTGCTTATCTTTCCTTTAAACTCTTTTTGGTACCAAATTATTGTGGCATATCATAGAGGGGACCGGTAATGTTGCTAGTGCTTATAATTGGTAAGATTCCTTTTTTACATTTTTTTTTTTTTTTTTATAAATATGTGGTTATTAGTCCTTTAAAGTTAATGTTTGTTTATTTTGTTGAACAAAATTCACTTTGGAAGATTAAGAAAAACAAGAACAATTCTAAAGAAGCAGCTGTCCCGTTGTATCATGGGCACAAGGATTCTTTTATACTAAACCTGTTTTTAAAAACAACACCAGAGGTCATTTTGCAGGACAATTCTTAAAATATTCTTCTGCTTGGCCATATGGCAGTATGGTATCCACGTTATTACAGGCACAGTACAGGCAGGTTAGGGATTTCTGTGTGTGTATGTATAATTTGGGTTATTAATAATAACTCATTTGAATGTGAATTTAGAGATAAGCAGGTATCATGCCATGATGTTAACTAACACCTTCAGGTCTATCACTTTCTCTTAGGTCTTCTCACTTCAGCGTAATTGTGAACCTCCCCAGAGAGGCAGTTCTAATGACCCATTTACAGAGAGGCTTCTAAATTAGATTTCAGTGTTAATTTCTTTTTTAAGGTGCCATGAGACTTTAACTCTGGGGCTCATATCATTCCATTATAAATATTACATTTGTGACAATTAATAGAACCAATTAATTAGGAGAGATCTGATGGATTAGTGACCTAATAGACAGCAGGGGAAGCATGATGCGGAAATCAGTTCTGTTAAGAAGGCACGTTACGACAATGGAAAGGGTAATTGTGAGTGTATTCAATTAATGAATTACTGTTCTGACAAACAAAAAATGGGATTAGTTTTCATCACCTTCAGCTCTGCATTACAAAACACGGCCCCTTATTTGCTCACCACCGGCAGTTGTTATTTACTGTTTCTGATGCATGGAAAAGATAATCCAATCCCTAAGGACTAATACCAAATGCCATGGGTCCTCCATTATGGAATGGTCTTCTCAACATTATGTCCATTTTTTTCTGTTTATTCCCGTTTCTATCATTTCTCAAATAATTTGCATGAAAACAAAATGCATAATATAACTACAATCTGTATCCCCAGGATTTAAATGGATTTATGATGCCGCTATCTTTATAACATATTGTAAAAAGTACAGTACAATGTGGCCTTTTATACCGTAGAACAAGTTATAAGGCAGAATTGTTTCCCATTTGCCTCATAGTTCCCTTCCACTAGCACTTTCATTCTCGTTAGAAAGCGGGACAGAAATATCTCAGTCTCCTAACTATGGCTCCCAACTATCACTGTATAAAAGGGGAGCACTGTAACCAATAAAAAATGTGGAGAACAGTGCAATTATATAATCCCTAATACTGCAGACAATGTAAAAAAAAAAGTGTTTCGATATTTGTTAATTTTAAGAAGTCCCTATAAGGAAAGTGGTGCCATAATTAAAATGTCCAAGAGACTGCAAACTTTTCAATAAAATTTTGGTTCAGATAGGCAAGTGCACTGTTTGTTGCGATTTCTTAAAAAAAAAAAAAAAAAAAAATTAAGTGAAAATGTTGTCAAGATAATTATATAGTGCTGCTGTCAGTTTTCTTGCTAGTTTTATTAGATTTATATTATTTGCAAACTTTGTTGTTATTTTGAGTACTGTATGTTCAGTATTTTATAAGCATGTTGTTTGCTGCCCTTGTGTTGTTAAATGTGTTGCACATTTTGTAATGTTTTACCAAAAATAGCATACACCCTTTTTGTGCATACATTATTCCCCAGCTCTGTGCCCCAGTACCAAACTACTTCAACAGGGAATCAAGACTACATAATTGAACTTCTACTATGTTTATTGTCCAATAATAATAATAATAATAATAATAATAATAATAATAATAATAATATATTTAAATGAAGTTAATCTTTGAAGCAGCACAATGTATATAATCATTACATGAGCCACAAAGCTAACTCTTAATGTTTCAAGGGTGAGTCAACTGCTTTACCTACAAAGTCAGCTCTTTTAAAGTGAGCATTGATCGCCCTAAAGCACTTGTGCATCAGGAAAATTAAAGGGTTAAAATATGATTCAGCCATGTAATGTGTTAGCCAAATAGGAATTAACTAACGCCTGATTACTTTCTTGAAACCGATTGTTTCCGTATGTTTGAGGACCAAAGCCAAGGCATTCAGCAACATTTGCAAAGAGAATTGTTGTGGAACATCAGGAGTTAATACCCAACTCTTGTGATAAACTGCGGTGCTCACACAATGGAGACTGAATGTGAGTAACACAGCAGATGTTACCATCACTTACAAGCATGCCGACTGATATTGATTATTAATGGTATTTACAGAATGTCTGCTAATGAATGATATATTTTAGCATTTGTACCTCAGCACCCAGATATCACAGGTAATGCATAATGCAGTGCAGTGAGTACCCACGTTGTGCGCCACTGCATGGCTCCAGTTCTCATCCTTCCATTGGATTATAAAATGATCAGCGGTTTATTATAGTGCTCTTCAAATTCCAGTTTGAAAAGTAAATTAAAGATAGTTGACTGTCAACCCTTGTTCATATTACTGGGGATTCTGCTTCATGACCATTTGTTGTTATAAATATTACCCAATGCAAATTTCAACTGTATACTTTATTGGCTACAAAAAAAAAAGTGTTAAGTGTAGACACCAGTATCCTCTTCACACCTCATGGTCCAATGGCATGCATCTAGTGTTTTACAGCATGCTGTTCAGCATATTTCTTTTTGCTCAACATATCCCTTTTTATCTTTAATTCATTTTGCTGAGGTTTATGAAATCAATCAATCAAATATTGGTTGACTTTTTTTAAGGTCTGTAATGAGTGTGGTTCTTCAAAGAAAAAAAAAAAAACTGTAGAAAATGGTTGCACAAAATACATGAAAATACTATCAGAGCAGCATACAGTAGGTCCATATGAAGGCGATGGTTATGGGGAAATGGCAAAATTACAGAAAAAAATAGTACAGTAATTGCGTATTAAAGTACTATGTGCATACCCAATACTGACAGATTAAAGGTTATGTACAGTTACCGCTGTAGCAGTAAGTATTACTGTGCAATGTGTGCCCTGTAACTTAAAGGGTAAACAATTTAACAAACAGGTACTCGTTTGTTGATCAGACAACCAATGTTTGTCCCCCAGCAGTTTCAATCAGAGCAGATCCCTTCTATAGCAGTAAAGTACTATACTGCTAAGCTAATCTCTTTGTAGCATCAGTAGCAGGTAGTAAAGGAAAGATATACAGACATACAAGGCAGCTCCTAATGCACCTTCCTCTCTGATGCTGTAATCAGTCGTGTTATTTTAATATGTGGCAATATTTCAGCCTTTGATACGCAGATGGCATACTAGTCTGCACTTGGTTTCCAATGGGATTTAAACCTGTGACCTCACAAATGTGTGAGAGAAATATGTCAGCACTTTTTCACCAAGCGTCTGCCTTATGAATAATAATACTGTGAGGTATAGTTTGACAGCTAGGCTACACGAAGTGGAATGTAATGCTAATTTAGAGAGCTATACCTTATACAGAACAATCAAAGCTGGCTTAGTTCTGTGGAAAGTTTCCAAAGAAAAAAAGGTAACTAAAGGCTGATCACTGTCATTGAGCTTGTTGGAATCGTTGCTACATTATAGACATCCATCATGGAGGCAGTGAGTGGTAGAGAATTATTTAAAACTATTCTTTTTGCCAGTTTCTATCAAAGGCACTTGTTTTTTTCAGCACAAAAGCAAAAGGGTTTCCCTTAAAGTGATAGGGATCCAATGTATGAGAAATGAATCTCCTTTTAGTGGCTGATCGGTTAATAAAATGACATCAGCATAAGACACATACTTACTTCTCTTCTACAGAGCTTGCTTTTCAGTTGAATGGTAAGACAATTGTCTTTGGTTTACAGTGCTCATCCAACCCTTGCCTTTCCATTCAATTCAATGGGTTGGATACTGTGAGGCGAGAGTGTATTAAATGGAATGTCCAGACAGTAATTTATGTGTACAGAAATAAAATAATTTATTTTTATTATCTATACACAACAAAATAATTAAATAACAAAAGAAAACAAAATGGTGTGAGGGAAGGAGTGCAGGGGTAAAATCAAAAACAAACCGTGATGACTCGTCTTTAATTGTCTTCGTGGCGACCCATACATAAACAAAAAAGACAAAAGAAATGTTAGTGTTTTTTTGTTTTAAAAATCCCGCTGCACCAAACCAGTCTCTCCCTCCACCCGTTACTCCTCCTATTTTACTTTCAGACCAACCCCGAACACAGTAGTACGTTCCCTTTAGTATGTAATGTCCCGCCTCTGTAGTCAGTGGAACACCAATCCCCAACTGACAAGTGTCCTTATCCTTCACTTGACTCCAGTGGCTTGAATTTACATACTCGTACTTCCGCCCCTCACCAAGGTGCCGCCCCTCAAAAGATGACTTTTGCCATGGTCACGAGATCTTGGTAAGGGAAGTCCCGAGTTGGTTTGATGCCATCTACTGTCGGGAGGCTGAATCACAGACCGAAATCCCTTTGACTCATCACAGATACCAATTCATTACAAATACCACTACAGTATTATAAAATGACTTAACATTCCCTGAATCACCAGTGAATTAATGTGCCTCTAACAGGCAACCCGTTACAGATGTCATTTTAGATTTTAAGTGCCAAGTTTTGAATCTTCAAGGCATTGTAGCAAAGCCAGGTTGAATTTCAATTACTGTTATTTTAAGAACAAATTCATAACAGATTCATAAAAAGCATTTTTGAATTAAATACTGTTGTATCCACATAATTTGTTTAATTGTTTATTGACTATAGAATATATTCTGATCCTTCAGCCACTCACCTTATATTGTTTTGTTTCTTATAATCAATTAGTTGATTTCAATTTGCCTGTAGGCTTAGTTTTCATCAATATAACTCTTTTTGGGCAGAATTTTTTCAATGTTCATAAATATATATTTAATACGAAAACCAATCAAATTAGTTGACAGTTTGTTGCCATTGATTCTGTATTCAAGGGAAAACAGAAAAGTAAAACAGCAACTACTGCTACAGTACAGCCAGCTTCTAATGTATTGACGTCAGTTTCCGACTGCTGTGGTGTTTTTTTTTAGTTTTCTCTAATTGTAAATGAATGAAACACAAAATCCTTTTTAAGAACACCACTAATAACATAAAGATAATTGGCCAGATTCTCAAAACCATTTCCTCTCAAGTGTCATTAGCCTACTTCTTTAAAAAAATTACAGTTCTAATATGAAAAAAGATCAATATTAAAAACACTCATTACAAAGCCCCAAATTATTAAATGTATTTGTTTATGGTTTGGTAATTTTATTGGGTCCATTTTTTGTTTTTTTGAAAAAGACTTGCAATGACAATTTGGAGGTGTGACAGGGCAGGTCACTGGGGGAGCAGTTTGGACACACAGCGGGAGACATGCTGTCAATCAGTTGTTATGATAGGGAGGGGCTTAGCAGATCGGGGAATCGGGGCTGCTGCAAGGCCATATGACTCAGACAGTCCGTGCTACTATAGGCTGGATTCCTCTGATCACTGTGTGTATTGACCAGGGTCAGAGTTTGGTTAAATCTATGAAGAAGAGTTTGAAGCCATTGACCACTGCATGTCTGTCTTCATGGCACCTTTTATTTTCTTAGCTGTGTTTTGTACTGTGTTCAGATTTTTGCCTTTTTGGACACCGGGCCATATGTCCCATGCAAGCTACCATTGTTGGTAGCATCACGTGAGGTTCCTGTGTGTGTGTGTGTGTGTGTGTGTGTGTGTGTGTGTGTGTGTGTGTGTGTGTGTGTGTGTGTGTGTGTGTGTTTGAATAAAATGGGCCATGTCAAGATGTTCTCTGTCCTGACTCCTTAATCCAGTTACCACCCACAACAGTAACAAGCCCACCTGTTACAGGAGGATAGAGCGTTGAGAATCTAGCCAAGTGTATCGACTTGTCAAAAAATGTTGTTAATAATATTATTCAACATATTGAAAATTAAGAAACTGTATTTCCTATTAGTTCAGGTGTCACTGAACTTCAATGTATGGACAGATCATACAGGCATTTGTTGTTTCCTTGGGCTGATTTTCACTATCGCGTCTGAACACCCCTTGATCTGAAGTCATATCATTTAAGCATGCAATCCCTTGCCTGTGATCCTGTACAAATGGAGCAATATTTACAAGCTTCATAATTCCAGTAGACGTAATCACAGGTCTCACTGTCTGCTTCACAAGTGTCAGTACACTATAACAGATATTGTTACAATGACATTGAGGTTTCTTAATAATATAATTCCCTGCAGGCATGTTTCATTTTCTTTATTCAGTACCAGCTATAGTCTAAACATGATGTCAAAAAGGTGACATAATGAAAGTTAGTAGGAATCAGTTCAGCAGCCTTAAAATGTGTATTGTAGTCCCCAAAGCACGACAGAATGGTTACAATTTCTGATATTGTCCCTGGTGGAACTAAACAACCCCATAGCATTACACTACGTGTGGGTTTAGAATACTAAATAAAATGTTACGGTGTCCCTGTCAACTCCCCCATATTGCACCACTGTTGCTTGAATGCTGTTGAGCTTCCTATTGGCAGATCTGGCGGATGCACGTGGCATTTATTTATTTATTTATTGCATTTATATAGCACTTTGTGATACTTTTTTTATACAAAAGTATCGCAAGCACTGTACAGTACATAGCAGAAAAAAGAACAAACTGCAATTCATTTGTATTTACAAATCACAGATTTATTACATGATCTTAACCCTGTGCTTTAGAGTTTCACTCAAACAAGATGTCACCTGAAAACCATGGATTTCCAGGTGAGATTCTCTGGTGCATGGAAACCACATTTTCCTGAACTGTCTGTGAAAACAGCACGAGACCGCTACGCATGGCTAATTTGCATATTGACATCCTCATTTTCCCTTCATTTGCATGACGTCGGTGAAAAGAGGGTCTTGTCAAGTAAAATAAACTGAGCCAATGTAAAACCGAAATGTATAGAGGTAACTTTTCATTTAGCTCAAGCACAATGTCTCAAGAAAAATTAGAACACACATGGAAACTCCCCCATTGTGACATGATGGATGGGGCCATTGCTGATGGTTATCTCGCAACACACAGCCTAGATAATAACCCAAGCACCCTGTTTTTTCCATGATAACAGACCTTCTTTGAAATCATCTGTGTTTGGAGTTGGGATTCTAGTGTTTGTCATTCAGAAGACCAGAGGTTAAAAGGCAATGGAAATAGAACTTGCATGTAGTTAAAAGAGTGAAAGTCAGAGATTGTGGTCAGATATGCATCCTATTAGGTTTTCTTAAAATGTGTAAGACATTAGTCTAAAAAATATTGCACTAAGCTAAATACTGACTATACTCATGTTCATAAAGGACTGCAGTTACTAAACGAATGATGATGGCCGAATAACCAGCGTTTCTAAGTGTTGTCTATGGCCATCCTTGTAATTGAAATACATCATGAATGTTCATCAAGCTTTCTGTTTATGTAATAAGAACAATGTCCATCTGTTGCGGGACGAGTTACATGTAAGATTTGAAGTATTTCATTGTATATTTAATTGGGTGAGCATTAGCAGGTGCTATCTAAATGTGTAGACTGTTAATGTCAATGTTGTAGCTTCTCAATTTTCAAAGTAACACCATTTCAGAACTTCAAATTAAATAAATATAAATGAACAGATTGCAAGTGATAATAAACAAGGCCCTGAATTTAAAAAAAAAAAGTTAACTTTTTCTTTTTTTTCTTCCTGTCTATTCATAATATTGTCAGAGTTCTATTTCCATGGGCCACTGCATATTAGTACAATGCATCATGGAAGTAGGAAGTTCATATCTTGTGTGGCCAGTGATTTATTTTAAAAGCATTTCTTTAAATCGAACACAGTCATCAAATATGAATTAAGTCAATTGAAATTCAATTAAAATGGTGAGTGCCAAAAAGATTAGTAGACAGTCATGTTGCTGTGGATAACACAAGCTGTGGGATAACCTCAATTTAATCTATGTAAAATAGATTACATTAGGAAAGACATACAAATTAAAATGGGCCAACAGTAAGTCCAAACAGGAACTGTTACCCTACTTATTACTAATCAGAAAAGTTATTACCATGTAATCATGTCTTATGTCATGTCAAAATGAATTTTTACAAAATGGTAGTCAGGCTGATCTATGCACAATTGAAGGTGAAATTAGGCTGCACTATCTGATATATCATTATGGATGAGTGTGCCCTTGTATTCACCCTAGATAAGAGGCCCTATTGGAACTTGTCCCTGACAATGGCGATATACTTAGTTGAAGGATTTCACAATGAAGAAGCATGCTCCACAACTGCTATGAAAGCCGCATTGCATTTTTAACAGCCACAGTCCAAAGACACCAAGTGAAATAGGCAGTGAGTTTTTCCAAGATAAAAAAAAAAAAGCAAAAAACAATGCAATGGGCTCTATGTATCACTGATTTTTATTTTGTATCTTGACTTTTCGTAGGTTTTTGTGACTTTGTAGACCTACGAATAATCTATTAAACAAATTTTCGCCATGCTGCAGTAGTTTAGTTATGATTGTTCGTTTCAAAATATTTTCGTATGCTAACGTACAAATCTTATTATAATACCGTAAGTATTATAATGGGTAAGTTTTGCACTTATCATGGCTAAGTTTCGCACTTACCCTTGATGTATTATAATTTTTTTCCTGATTTATGACTTCGGTTTGAGCACGTTATTTTACGTATGCCTCTCACTGGCGTAGATTCCATTAGCTGTTCGGATGTGAAACTTCCTTTTTAAACATTTTTGGTGTTTTTTTTTTTTTTTATATATAAACATTTTTATAATAACTTTTGTACTTGATAGCATTAATTTAAAAAGCCAATTGATGCCTTTGATTAATATGTTTTGTGACTAATTTGAAGATATTGTATCAATCTTGGTAAACGCAGGCTTATGTCTTCTGATATGTATACAACTGTAAGTTGCCCTTGGTAAGGCCGTCTGCTAAGAAATTATTATTATTATTATTATTATTATTATTATTATTATTATTATTATTATTAATAATAATAATAATAATAATAATAATAATAATAATAATAATAATGTCTCTGTGTGTGATGTACGTCACCTACCAGCCCTGGTGCTGACATTCCCCCATGCACGCTACACTCTCTCCTGCCAGCCTCAGGTCCACCTCAGACTTACTCACCAGACTACTGTCCAACGAGTGAGTGTCGATGTACCTGTGTCCACATTTGACACCAATGTTGCGAACCTCAGTTCCCGCAGGCAGGCGCATCGCACAGGGCGAGGCAATCCACACACAGGCAGATGGCAGGCATGAATCCAACACTCACTCATTGGACTGTATCCTGGTGAACAAGTCAAGGCGGACCTGAGACTGCAAGGGAGTGTGTAGCGTGCACAGGGGAAGGCAGCAGGGCTGGTAGGTGATGTAATCATACACGGAGACACCTGCAAGGGAATGGGCTCTTTTGTACAGCGGTATCGTTGTTATGCTTTAGTGTAAGAGGTCCCGGGTTCACGCCCGCCCTCTGCCTGTGTGTGGATTGCCTCGTCTTGTGGGATGTGCCAGTCTCCGTTTACCAAGATCACTACAATATTAATGTTTCAATATTAACTAAATCGAGTTATTAATCACATTGACTAATCTTGCTACATAATTGATTTATTAAAATGTTTATACTGTTACTTGATTGATTACTTTCTTGTTAGAATATGTTTTGTTGAAGGAAATTATTTTTTCACCAGTTCAGATTTTGCTGTTGATGTATTTACAGTGCTGTGAAAAAGTATTTGTCCCCTCTCTGATTTTCTGCATTTTTGCACATTTTTCACATTGAATTTGGTCATATCTTTTTGTGGGTTGTAGTAGTATATAGATGGAGTCTCTGGTGGAGTGTCCCGCTCCTTTTTTTATTATTTTGATTTATGTATTAATGCGACAGTGAAAGCCGGACGATTATTATTATTTGTATTATTATTATTATGTATTGTTTGGCCAGACGAGTGAGACGCTGTCCGCCAGGTTATTGTTTTTATTTTTAAAAACCTTGTGAGGATGCGTGACTGATCAGCTACTGATTATTTAACTAGCTAACAGTGATGCATCCTTAATTAATCTCTTGCGCACTATGGCCGAGGGGTAATAAGGTAATAAGGCCGAGGGGTAATAGGCAGACGAACAGACAAACACGGAGAGTGAAATCACGTATTTACTTTTACTTGTGCTTTTAATTCTCTCCTCTCCACACCTGTTCTCCACTCACCGAACACACAACTCCGAGTGAGTGAAAACATGCAGCTTTTATGCAGCTGTACCGAGACTCGATTGCTAATCAATCATTCTACTGGAGTCATGGTACAACTGCACGTGAATTAATAAAATGCAATTCCCTGTGCTCGCATATTATTACATTTTACCTGCACGTGAAGTGCTGTGCAATTCTCGTGCCTAAATACAAATATACATTTTAAACAACTTGTGTTCCACAGACACATTTATATCCCGTGTACCAATGACTTACACCAACATTAACAGGCAACATATAACACTGAAATACACACAAGGACGGACAACATTGCCACACCCCATCATTAACTTAACCCAATTAAAGGGATAATTAGGGTCAACTCTTTGAATATTTTGGTTAACAGTCAGGCCTGATTTGGGCCAGCCCTGCCCTATAAATCTGACTAACTTTGGCCCTTACCATCAGAGTGAAGTTGTCAGCTCACAAGTTCTAGAGGCACATCATGCCACGATCAAAAGAAATTCCTGAAGACCTCCGGAAAAAAAAAATTGTTGATGCCTATCAGTCTGGAAAGGGTTACATAGCCATTTCTAAGGCTCTGGGGCTCTACCAAACCACAGTCAGAGCCATATTATCCAAATGGAGAAAGTTTGGGACAGTAGTGAATCTTCTCAGGAGTGGACGTCCTGCCAAAATCTCTCCAAGAGCAAGGCGTAGAACCGTCCGGGAAGTCACAAAGAATCCTAAAACAACATCTAGAGATCTGCAGGCCTCTCGTCTCAGCTAAGGTCAGTATTCATGACTCCACCATCAGAAAGACACTGGGCAAAAATGGGATTCATGGCAGAGTAGCAAGACGGAAACCACTGCTCACTAAGAAGAATATGAATGCTCATCTCAACTTTGCCAAAAAGCACCTGGATGATCCTCAAGAGTTCTGTAACAATGTTCTATGGACAAATGAGTCAAAAGTGGAACTTTTTGGCCAACATGGGCCCCGTTATGTCTGGTGAAAATGTCTGGTGGTAGTGTCATGATTTGGGGATGCTATACTGTATCCGGAGCTGGACGACTTGCCGTCATTGAAGGAACCACGAATTCTGCTCTGTATCAGAGAACTCTACAGGAGAATGTCAGGCCATCCATGCATGAGCTGAAGCTGAAGCACAGCTGGATCATGCAGCAAGGCAATGATCCAAAACACACAAGCAAGTCTACATCAGAATGGTTGAAGAACAAAAAGTTTTGGAATGGCCAGACCTAAACCCCATTGAGATGTTGTGGCAGGACCTGAAACGAGCAGTTTATGCTCAAAAACCCACAAATGTCTGAATTGAAGCAGTTCTGCTTGAAGGAGTGGGCCAGAATTCCTCCAGGGTGCTGTGAGAGAATGATCAATAACTACAGGAAGTGTTTGGTTGCAGTTATTGCTGGTAAAGGTGGCGTAACCAGTCTAAGGGGGCGATTACTTTTTCACACAGGGGCATTGGGTGTTGCATAACTTTAATAAATAAATGAAATAAGTATCACAATTGTGTGTTATTTGTTCACTCAGGGTCCCTTTTATCTAATATTAGATTTTGGTTGAAGATCTGACAACATTCAGTGTCAAAAATATGCAAAAATGCAGAAAATCAGACAGGGGGCAAATACTTTTTCATAGCACTGTATTTTCAAAAGGTTTTCTTCAGGTTGTGCTACAGTAGCACTCCACGTTTTTTTTTTTTTTTTTTTTTTTTTTTTTTTTTTTTTCAGGGAGTGGGGTTACTTCACAGTTTTGCCCCAGGGTCCAGTAAATCCTAGCGCTGGGACTGGTCCCAATGAACCTATTTTGTTAGTTATTTCTTTCCACGTTTTGTTTCTTAATGTTTTTTGGCCATTAAGTGCCATAGTTGCATCAAGGTCGGAGTCTGCAGAAGCCGTAGCTCGATTCTATTATATTTGTCTACTACTTCTTTCTGTTCACTATACCGCTGATTTATCTTTGCCAGAAGGAAGTTCTAAATCTTGACTTTCTGTGTTTTGAATCTATTTTTAATGAGATGCAAATTCTGATCTCTCCTGTATAATGAACAGTAATTTATGCTGTTCATAAACTTACGGTGATATTAAGGTAATTGTTCATGAAAAAGAGTTGTTTAGTACATCACATGAAATTCAGCAAGGGACAGAGCCCATGTAAGTAATATTAGTACATAGACCCCAGTATGTTTACTGTCTATCAGGTGGCTCAGACTAATACAAAATACAGGTGTGATGTGTTAAGTGTACAACAGGGATGGGACTAATTAGGCTTTCAAAAAACAAACCAAATCAACAGAATAGGATTACAAATTGTGCAGAAACGGGCTGAATGGGCTGAAAGGAATGAAAATTAACAATCCAGTTATAAACTCTTGACAATTATCCCAAGTTAAAGCAGATTTAAAACATATTTGTTAACATTGGCATGAAGTTACAAAGCTTTCCACACCCAGAACCTCAAACCATCTGAGTGAAGCTCAAGAGGGAGGATGGGGAAGTCAGAGCTATCGTCCCCTAAAGACAGAAAAAACATTAACAAATGCTTGGAAGAAATGTTTTGGTTCAGGCCATCCAAACCATGAGGCAGAACAATCATAGAAAAAGGATGGGGTACTGAAAATAAAGACTCAGAGATAGAGGCTAATAATTGGAAACTGAAGGTGAAAAAATATCATTTAATTTAATGAAGAAAAGCTATAAAATGGCTTAGTGAATGTCAGCCAGTGTTGTAACATTGGTGCAAGGTTATAGAGATTGCAGAAAGAAAACACTTTTTACTTTTTAAGCTAAAATGGCTTGAAGTTTTAGACCGTATTTTTGTTCAGCTACAGGTGAAAAAGATGTGTCAGGCCAACCCATCATGCATGCATTGCACCCCTTCCCCACATTAACAGCTGATGCAAAAACTAGGCCAGTTTGCTTTCCCTTTACCCTAATTTGTATAATTTTATATGGGAGGTTTGTTTTGCAATTTTATTTGTTCACAGTGCAGCTAAGAAATTGTCTACCCTCTGCACATTGGCCAATTTGTGTGATCATTTTGCTCTTAGGTAATGTTCTTTCTGTCTTGCAGTTTCAATTGACATTACTCATAAAATATGAAAGTAGCTTGTACCACTATTCTGCTTCATATTAAAAAGTCATTCTGCGCTATGTGCTTACCATATTCTTCAATAGTTTAGCCTTGTGTGCGGCTCAGTACAGAAAGCAGACTTTGTAGGGTGGTATTCAAGGATATAGTTCAGAAAACATTTATTTTTCACATATTCTGATATTTTCCCCATGGGCTCATATTGTATAAACCTTATTGTATTATAATATGCAGTGTTCTGAATATTTAATTTCACAAAGGAAATAATTCCATGAATATGGGCCACTGTGATTACCTCCTCAAACCACCCCACTCTAATAAGACAAATTCTTCTAAATTCATGATTTTAAACTCCCTAGGGATGGAATATCCGGTTTTGGCAACTGTGAAAGTTGCAAATCAAAATAATGGGAATTGTTGCTTTAGCCTTTTGAGCGCAGGGTCACTAGGACACTTGAATAATCCACTTAGCCACCCAACCCTTTCATTAGGTGAAAGTTTGTTTATTAGATTCATTTTGTGCTAGTCCTTGGTAATTGTATTACATGCCATTATTACTGTCTTTTATGTCCAGCCAGGAGAGTTACAGGTCAAGGCTGAAGTATAATTTTGCGAGTACACAAATCTCCAGAGACTGGCTCACAGTTCTAGAACACATAAAAAGAAAACTACGTCCAAAAGCCTAATTAACGTTAGTTCATTGGAAAGGAAGCTAAGCATCCTGCACCACTGATGCCAAATGAAATTAAGGCCCAATTATTGATAAATGAAGAGTGGTTTTTGCTGGAGCCTGGCCTCGAGTCGGGGAAATACATCTGTCATTTAACTGCATGTCCTTGTAGTACACACTGTGTCGTAGGACACGTGCATAGTACATAGACATCTGTGTGTGTGTGTGTGTGTGTGTGTGTGTGTGTGTGTGTGTGTGTGTGTGTGTGGGTGTGAGTGTGTATGTGTGGGCAGGTATTACTATCAATATGTGGACAAAATTTGAGAAAATGTCTCCACAAAGATAGTTACTCCTGAAAAAAAACAACGTTGTGGGGACGTCCACACTTTGTAAAACACCTTTTTAAGAAATAAATATGCCTTAAAAAAAAAAGAAGCCAAAATATTTACTTTGTTGTCGACTTTCACCCTGTGTGGAGTTTTGTTTGGCTGGAGTTAGAAATAGTAAATAAAAATATAGTGCAAGTCCCGACAAACTAGGAATGCAAACGTGTGTGTGTGTGTGTGTGTGTGTGTGTGTGTGTGTGTGTGTGTGTGTGTGTGTGTTTCATTCCATCATTTGGTTTGCTGTATAACTAGATCCAGGACTGCATGCCCAGGGTATGTCTCAGACTTGGACTGACAGATGTAATTCTACTCTAAATTCCAAATACTCAATTCTACTCTAAATACTCTTTGTGGTGTATGGAACTCAAGTGGCATGTAAAGTAGTATTCCTATCATGATGTTAATGGTCTATTTTGAGTATACATGTATGGGTTTTCCAATTGCTGAACAATGTAGGGCAAGTTAATTTTATAACAGGTTTGAAGATTTAGGACAGTTTAAATAAAACAATCCAATTATATTGGAAGGGAAGGTGTCTAATTGTGTAGCATCATTTAGTGATATAAACCATTCAGGTTGGGAGACTGTGAGCTCAGAGGCTATGACTATTACTTTATGCACTTTTTAGGTTTCAGAAGAGCAAATGAAGACCCACAATATGAGAAACCAGAACCACCAGGTAAAGCCACAATAATCTAATGTACGATCAAGAGGGCTCTTACTGTGTTGGTAGGGTAGGATCTGAATGTTCCTGTCAAGTTACAGTTGCTAGTTTAAAAATTTCTAAGTTTGAGCATTCCTTGATTAAAAGATGAGGACAGAATAGCACAATTATATTTATACGTACAGTTGATCAATGATGTTTTCGTGATGATGAGGTTTTGTACGGTGGAGTATGAGTTTTGCAATAATACTTTATGTGCAAAAAATCAAAGCATTGAATTCCTTGGTCCTCCTTCTGCAAATATCATCATTTATATAGTAAAACACTATTCTGGGACATGTGATATTTGTCAATGAAGCCTGTTGATTGAATGAGATACAACTTACCAAATCATTTACCAATGGGATTTCCTTAAATATCATTGACTCCCATCACAAAACAATACATTATACTTTGAGATTTCTTTTGTTTCACTTATCAGAAATACTGTAATATATGAACAATCATAATGCTAAACTTTAGAGATGCTATGTTCCGTTGAGGGACATACTGTTTTTCTACAGATTTGATAATAACAATATTAATAATTGATTCACATCATTTCAGAATTTAATTTAGTTATTGTAGAGAGAGATGAGTCTTAATGGACATTTGCAGTCATAATGAACATTTGCAAGCAGTGCCGAGGTAATTTGTAGAAATAAAGGCTTAAGTATAACTTAATCAGTCATGACTACCTTGCTGCACCAACCCCTTTTTAGCATTTTGTCAGATGCCAGCAGTCTCGGAGATAGTAAAACAATATAGAACATCATACCTGTTTGAAATGTATTTGGAAAATAGCTAACCTTTTAGGAACGTGTGGATGTGTGCATTGCGCTGCTCAGGTCTACAGGTGATGCAGGTGCTTTAACAATGACAGACACAAAGTTCATGGTTCAAAACAGTTCTTTTCTTTTTCCTTTTTGTCTGCTTAGACCATTAACGCTGGCTTACACACCAATGTGCAATGCCAGCTTTAAACCACAGGTTTCAGTCCCGAAATAATAATCACAAACAACACACAACACAGACACGACCACTTCTCCTGACAGTGAATGTTCTGTGTGCAGGTATTCAGTGACAAGTGGTGTAAGTGTAGTCTGAGCTTGATGACGACCTGTAGCGACAGCTTCCCGGCTCATGTTAGCCGTCTAGTAATGACAAACAGACAGTTAGATTCCACAAACAAAGAAAACACTCAAAACTCACGATACGTTTACACAGTCCATTTCCTTTATCGGTCAGTTTTGTAACTGAATCAAAGGAACAGATTACATCGTCACATGCCCAATTATACCTTAGTCACGCCCCCTGCGATAGCTAGTTCAGTCACGTCTCCTCCAATCCATGACTGACACATCGCATACAGTTTTAAGCTGAGGACTTTGGGCTTTGTGACTCCGCCCCCTTCCTGGCTGGCTGGCTTCCAACTAACCCTGGAATGAACTGCCAGACCAACCAATACGAGGCACTCTGTTCCTGTTAAACAGATCGGGAGATTGTTGACTAGGAAAACCGGAGGGCAATACAAACAAGGATCTCAGACATTTGTCATGACACATCCACAAATCAGTATTTTTGTGGTATAATTTGTGTTTTTATTTTTATCCAAAGAGGTTTCAAAGCAAGTAAAGCGTTAAAGGCAATTGTTCCAAACAAGTACAAAACAACCAATGAAGTACTCAGAAGAGTCATTCAAAGGTAGACTTGTAGGGTTTACAAATGCAAATTATTTTCTTACACATGTGCCATTTTTATCAAGTTTTTTTTTTCTTTTTTTAATCGCATTCTTGAATGGGTACGCTTTTGTCAAATACATATATCTGCTAACGTAATGTTACAACCCCATTAAGTAACAAACAACAACTGTTCATTATATATTCAGTCCTATCAGGGAATACAGTTCAATGCACACATAATGTTATTTTTTGTTTAAATTTAACCAAAAATGTTAAATGGAAAACTCATTTTCAGCCACATTCTGCGAGGTGCAATAATAACATACAGTAATAATAATAATAATAATAATAATAACAATAATAATAATAATATTAATAGTTACCGCTTTTCTATAATAGTGGTAATACTACTAATATGACTAATGCTAATAAAAAACACCCATTAGACAAATGCAGCTTTTAAACAGCAACAGCCGCTTAACCCATACAGTGATGAAGGTGTCCCAGTCTTTGTATTGGTCTTCAATAACATGACATGTGACTATGGATTGTGGAGAAATAAGTTTCCATTATTTATACAAGGCAAGACAGAATTAGAAGCCCAAACAACACGAATGACAGAAACAATTCTGTATTATTAATATCTGTAAATCCTAACCTTTAACTGCTCCTTCTATACTGGACATTTTTTAATCATCTCGAAATTTAACCTTGCTTTAAAATAGAGCCTGGTCTTAGATATTATCTTTTTTTTTCACACATTTACAAAAGTTCTAATTGACCTGTTTTATAGGTGGACCACATGACAAAAACACAGACAGCTACAGAATTATTACAGAGCTTGAAAATGCCTTTTGGGTTTAACTGTGACTGCTAGATTCAGCAGTTATTATTCCTTACGCTCCTGCCCCGTTACCTGTTCAAAACTGTGTTGGCCTTCCTGTGTATATTGGATTAATTTAGAACTAAAGCTCACAGTAAATTTAGTGACATATTATTACATCAGTAAGGTACAGTCCCACATAAGTACTTGATTATGCAATAAATAGCACATACTCCCTAAATGTTCACTGAGTACCTGCTTGTCTAAAATGCAGATTCCATACTATAAATAACTGTTTCAGAGATTTGTTATACATTTTTTTTATACAACTGTTGTTTTCAAGGAGATAACTAGTTATGAAGGTCAGCCGTCGTCTTGCTAATTATTGCAGAAAACACAGACCCCCTCCAATACTTTTCATTTTATTCAAACAGTGAAATGGTTGAAAATAAGGAAATAAAGAGTCCGAAGGGCAAATTGGAAAAAATAGGCATGGAGGAAAGTTGGAGGGCTGCCCAACCTACGTGTCTCCAAATCCCTTCAGGGAAAAGCTACAGTTCCCTAATCAGCCCTGACAATTAGACTGTACGCTTCATATTTTTACAGCTGTTTTTTTCATAACACTCAGTGCAGGAATTGTTGGAGACACCTAAGGAAAATGACTGATGTAAATGCCAGATGGGGAGATGAACAGCATAAAAAATAAAAAATAAAGCCAACAAAAAGCACTTATACACAAGTCAAGTACCATCATATTTTGAAGGAAGTAGAATTACGTTTATGGATGACATTTTGTGGGGAAAAAATATTAAAATCCAATATTGAAGCAACAGAACTGAGAACCACTCAAAATAATTATAATTATCATAAAAAAAGGTCAAGAGAAAAGTGAACACATAAATACAATGGCCTTTGAAGCTACCTGCTCTTTAATGTTGGTAGGAATGCAGCAGTCGTGAATCATCAGTTTAGGCAGTGTTTGTATGGTACAGTCATTCAAGTCAAGTCTGTCAGTAATGTGTGCTTCAGCAATGTTTACGCTAAAAGGCTAATGTTATTGATTCATACAATACAATGAAATTGACATCGTTATTGTGGTCCATTTTATAGATATAGAACAATGGCATGGTACTTCTGATCTACAATAATCCTTCTGATTTACCCTAGTGATTTATTAATTAGTAACATACTAATAACATACCATACCTTGGTTCTCGCAGGCAGGAGCTCCTCACAGGCAGAGGTTGGACGCAAACCCGGAACCTCCCGCTTTGAAGCATAGAGCCATTGCCACTGTACAAAAGAGTTGGGCTCCCTTGCAGAAGCAGCTATCGGGCTTATGTCTTCATGTTTAGATTGCATCACCTACCAGCCCTGACCCCTACCTCCGTGCACGCTACAGTATAAAATACAGTGACATTAGTTTGTAGAGCATTAAAACATGCCACACTGTGGTTATTTAACTATTTTCTGAATCTGAGGGAATAAATTATACAGATTTGAAGGGTTAGTACTGCATGAGCAGAATATTAATATTAATTCATTGATAAACTATTTCTATGGTCATTTTTCTCACATTTGACCTATCAGAACACCTAGCTTGAGGGCTGTATTCGAGCGTAATTGGTTGAAAAAGGGTTAAAGAAACAAATAAGCCTCCCTCCATCATTGGGACCTATAATAAAAGCCAGAGGCCTGTTTCCCAGTTCCTTGTCTGGACTGTGTGACGCAGGTAGAAATAATCACTTCCGCATGCACACCATTGTTCTCTACAGCCCTGCCAAGAATCAACCTATGCCCCCTAATTGTTGTCAGAGCTCCAGTGTACACTATGAAAATAATCCTAATCCTCCAGTGTCTGCAACACTAATAAGTAACTTAAATGAATGATCTTAATTTAGGAAGGGCTCCTCCCAAGTTTGAATAATTACATCTTGGTTGACCTCTTCAGCTAGGCCAATTCAGCTGGAGAACCATTCTCACCCACACATTAAATGACCTGCCTCTGTATTTATATAGTACAGATTATGACCTGGTATTGTTAGCTTCAGTAATATGAGGTTTATAGTGGCTCATTGTCGTGAGTAAAAAGTTGCCTTTTCTTTTTTGCAAGTCCAGTGTGTCTTTATGTCTCTCTTCCATAAATCCCACTTAGATATGTTTATTTCAATCTATTTTATCATCCTTCTTGTCTTTATTTCTTTTGCGTTTAACCTATAATTGCAGCAATTAGCAAATTGACTTATCTGATTTCTTTTAATTTGAATTTTTTATTATTTATTTATTTATTTTTTAATCTATTTTTATATAGCGCCTTTCATAGTGGACCACCATCACAAAGTTCTTTACAAGATGTGAGACTTGGGTGTGTGAACTATGCATCAGCTGCAGAGTCACTTACAACAATGTCTCACCCAAAAGATGGAGCACAAGGAGGTTAAGTGACTTGCTCAGGGTAACACAATAAGTGAGTGGCTGAGCTGGGATTTGAACCTGGGACTTACTGGTTATAAGCCTGTTTCTTTAACCACTTGCCCACACAGCCTCCTGTAATTAATTTTCACCTATTTTGCTTTTCTTGACAACTTTTATATAACCAACACTCCCTACACACTGATCTTTCATTAATTTCCTTCTAGAAGGTGCACTTCAAAACCCACTTTTCTTTTGTTCTGTTGAATTTATTTGACAAACATTGATGTGGCTTTCCCCATGCGGTGTTGTTATAAAACTGGATGTTACTGAGAGAGCCATTGGGTACACAGCATGTGTTCTCTATATGTAACATATCGGCAAACAGAGATTCCAAGCTTGCACACATAGTTGATCCACAAAAATGTGTGATTAATAGATATCTGTGTTCAGCAATGATGGTGGCTGATGATGGATGAGGAAACATGGCTAGGTGTTGCTAGAAAGTGATTGGAAATTAGAAACAAAATTACTGTATGAGTTACCGTGTACTGTAGGTAGGAAATATTATGGAGCTCACCAGCTGTTTTTTATACACTGGATAGGAAATAAGGGTTTGGAGTATATCAATTCAGTTATAGCATGGTGATCTGAAACAAAAGTAAGTCTAAGTGAGTCACAGAAGTCAGTGACACACAAGTAAGCTAAGTGACATGTAAGGCTTGAATATAACAATAGCAGTAGAATCAATGGTCCATATGGATAAACCGTTGTACAACTGCAAGCTTGGCTTTCTCAAAGTAGGGGTAGAACAATTCACAGTTTTAGGTAGAAATGTGGTTCCTAAACATTTTCAAGCAACTACTTTAAACGGAAGTAGATCATGACTGCCATATTCTGTGGAAGGTTATGGCAATAGATACTAGATCATAGTTTCAGAATTGTACTGAGATCTGACAATAATGTTTTTCTACTCTGATGCATTATGAGCATCAACAATTTGCTCAAAGCCGCCACTCATGTTTTTTTTACTATTATAACAACCTTGACTTGCAGAAAGAATGAAAAACATTGAGTGAAGTAGCTTGCATCACTCGATTTTCAAGGTGTGGTATCCAAAGCATAATCGACAAGTACAAAGAAACATAATTTGTGATTGCCAAACCCAGGACTGGAAGACCCAAAAAGCGGTCTAACAAGGATGCGCTTAAAATCCTTCCTGCAAAAACACATGTGGGAATGTGGGTGGAGCCATCAATTGAATAAATGTTTAAATGATTAATTAAGGCTTCAGCCACAGGTGTATAAATAAGGTGATCACTGGTGGTGAGTCAGTTAGTGATGGTGAGAATTTGGTGAAGGTATGTGTTTTGTGCTCCATGCTGTACTTTCTTTAGGTTCGTGTTTGTTTATGTTCTGTGTAAACCTTTTGTTTTGGCCCTTGTGCCTTTTGTTTTGTTAAATATGTCCTGCTTAAAGTTTCTACAGTTTTATTTTTGTATATTTGTTTTCATTAAAGGAGCGCATTGGTGACTCAACCAGCAATACTTATGCCTGTGTCTTCCAGGTCTGACATCACTCACCAAGCCATCCATGACAGTGCCCATCTAATAATCATAGATTAAACAATTGAGTAGGAGTCTTTAGAGCTGCTTGATGATACACAAACTAAAAAGCAAGGTGAAGAATCAGGGTGTGACTTGGGATTTAAATAGGGAGATTTACAGATATTTTGGCATGATGGAACGAGAGGGGGAGCCCTAGCTCCTACCCCCCAAAACACACAGGTCTACATTTTAGGAATCTCTGCTGCCACTTGAGAAAGTCTCCTTAAAAAGTCACAAAACCATGAAAAGTAGGGTAGTACAAAATCAGCTGACAATCAAAATCACTTGTAAATTGTGAAATGAGTAGAATCAAATTATTAGATCTTTAAGTATCAAAAACACAATTACTGATACTCCTAACACAATTATCAAAAACATCAATAATAGTTTGCATTACTATTTACACATTTCATCCTTAACCCTTTGAGTAATGAGTTTTAGAATGTTTTGATGGGCCCACTGGAGTGAGTTTTTTAATTAATTTTTCATATTTACACTCCTCACATCGACACATTTGTTAGTAGGCCTATTAGCAATTTATTACACAGTGAAAATATGTAAACAACTATTTCTTACAGTAAATAAACAAAACAAATATTAATCGTTATTTTGTCATAGTGAAAGGTTTTGACAAAAATAACAGGTAATCAACAAACAACGATCAGGATCAACAACACGTCCCAAAAAAAAAAAATGAGAGAGAGAGAGAGAGAGAGAGAGAGAGAGAGAGAGAGATACATCACGTGGTGAGGGTGAAGGCAGTGAGGAAAATGTAGGTCAGTGATCCTTGTCACACTATCTGAGCTTGGGCCACTTGATGTTGAAGGTAAATAACCTTCACTGATATTTTCATTTTTTTTGTGTGTGTAATTCCGTAAATATCTGGCAGATGGCGCAAGAGACCACTACAAGGTGTTACAGACACCTAGTGTTGCAATATCATATTATCAGCAGTTTTGTAGACTCAGTAATTCATTTTCAAAGTTCAAGTTCAAAGCTCAAAATTTGCAGAACTTACCGGTACGTTCGTACTCCTTGGGGACCATTAATTCAATGACATACCGGTACGTTCGTACTACTCAAAAGGTTAAATGCACACATTGCTAAATTCTGAATAAACCTTACAATCAAAGCAATTCCATTGCTAATACAACTGTTTCTTTTGTGAATGGTACCTTTTCAAAATGCATATGTTGTTTGCTATTGACGATCAAAACTTGCGCATTTCAACCAACATTCGTTGAAATGGACAGGACTCGTGATTATCATGGTCATGGTTGTTGGAGTGGGCATGGAGAACATGTTTATTTTTCTTCCAGAGGTAAATATGGAACTCAATGCTATCATTCTGTCTCTTCAGTGCACCTTTGTTGTTGAAAAGTGGCTTTTTAGACAGAAAGATTATGACAAGATTGTTAGCCTCTTGCTAATGATGGTCCCTTACACTATAGAGTTATTCCAAGTATTTCTTGGACACTGCATGAACAGGTTTTCCACCTCAATGAAGAGCACAACACAATATTCCATGAATTTTTGTCATCCTATATGTCGCTTTTCATTGTGCACTTCAAGTTAGAGAGCAAAATCTAGCTTCAGAAGTTTAGCAGATAGTGTTTGCAATTGAGTGTGTTTTGGTTTTTGACAGAAATATTGTAAAAAGACAACTGTAGTTTAATTTGGTTAAATGTAACATAACAAATGCATTACCTGTTTTGGTGTTTGCATTAAATATTTTCAGAATGTCATTAGGAGTATAATTTAGGGACAGTAAATATACTTTAGAAATAAATTAAAATAGTAAATAGAATACAACCAAATAATATGCAAGTGGAAATATTCTGTGAGTTTTTCTAGTATCATGGAAAATAATCCCTCCTTTTAAAAGCAGGACTAATACCTGGAGACTGAGTGACATGAGATTATGCCTTGTAATTGACTCTAATAAGCAAGAATAGAGAGCAAACAAGAACATGTGAATGGAGATTCTAGTCATGGAAATATTTTATTCTGAATTGAATGCTTGTATTTTGAAAAATGTAAGAAATTGACTGCATTAGTACTCCAGTTTAATGGACATATCCTTAGAGAGTATGCAACAGGTATTATTACAGAAATCTTGGACCTTTCTAAAATAAAAAGAATAAAGCATGATGTAATATAAATAAGCTGGGCTGGTTTGTGTTTGAAGATTTCCCTCACATGAGCTGGCCATTTGATAAAGAATCATTTTGCTTTGGAACACCCAACAAGCTTTCTGCAACTTCCTGTAGTGAATTCTAGAGCAACTGTTTTCAACCCTTGTCCTCAAGAACCCCCAGCGGTCCAGGTTTTTGTTTCAACCTGGTCTATTTTTATCCTCCACAGGGAATGAAATCGCTAACAATAAAGTGGAGGCAATTGTGCATCCATATGTCACACTTTCTTCCATATATCTGGAAGAAAAAGTCTTATCCAATGGTAATTAAAACTTGATATTAACATTATTTAGCATAAGTTTTTGGGTCTTACATTTAACCAAATAAGTCTGTTCATCTGTATGTCATACTTACATTTTTATGCCAAAATGTATTCAGCATACTCATTTTAATATTGTTTACCATGATGCTAACACCTCATTTGCTTACCTAATGACATCTAAGTCTTCATAATAATTTTCACTTAACTACTCATTGCCATTTGCAATTATGGTCTGGTTATGGTCATCAACTTTTTTTGGTTCTATTAATAGCTCTGACTTAGAATTTACAGCTGTAGTAGGGGACGTTTGTAACTGACATACTTGTTTCAATTTGTATTGCAATCTGGCGATAAATATAGACTCTAAAGTAATAATGTAATCTACACATTGTTAAAAAGCCAGAACTGGAGACCACTGTTCTAGGGCATTCAATTTCATCTATTTTTGGTTTGTATTGATTACCATACCCAATCCCCATTTCTGCACCATGAAAAAAAATACTCCTGCATTATTCAGAATTAAAATAAAAGGTTAGATTTGCTGTGTTTCTAAAATGGCTTTTTTTTGTACTGAAGGTTAATTGTTAAATTTCTGTTTTAATAGAACACCACATGGATAATTTGAATCACGGCTTTCTATTTACAGAAATAATGTGTCTTAATCATAAGCATATGGATGTGAATTATAAAAACAGAGACAATTCAGTAGATAATGAGAATATATGGATGTAATTAAATAATATATATTATTTTTGTATGAAATTAGGTAAAATAATTGTTTCAGCTGTATTAAACATGGATATCTTGTATTTTTATGGTGTCAAATATAATTAATTTTAATTAATAAATATTTTTCAGTAAGGTGTTGTGGCAGAAAGTGAATTAATCGAAGTCAAACAATCTTCCTCTTGACCTGTGACCTTTGTAACAAGAACCGTGTGCCCCATACTGGATGGTTTGGCAGTTCATTCCAGGGTCAGTCGGAAGCCAGCCATCCAGGAAGAGGGCGGAGCCACTATACCGGAAGTCATCTCCTTAATGCGGTAGGTGATGTGTCAGTCACGGATTGGAGGATACATGATTGGCCGTGCCACTGAAATAGGGCGTGGCCGAGGTTATTTAAGGTATGGGGCTAGGCCATCTGTTCCTTTGTTATGATTGCGAGAGAACTGCTGAAGGAGAGCAAAAGGTACTGTAAGTGTTTAGTGTTTGTTTGTTTTGTCAATTCTAATTGTACTTGTTTGTTCTTCTTAGGCAGCTAACACCAAACCCGGACAACACTTCACCACTGTGCACGAATAAATTGTATTTCACCACTTGCCTGTTAGCACCCACTCTAGTGATTGTGTATGTGTCTTGTGCGTGTTTAATACTGTATATATTATTTCGGGACTGTAACCTGTGGTTTAACAGTGCAATACACATTGCTCTTATTATTTGTGGTCATAATGACCTGGATTACAAACATGATCAAATAAAACATTGTTTGGACCGTGAACTTACGTCTTTGTCATTACTTGAGCACCACATAAACTCTACACCTGCAACACTGCAAGTCACTTTGCCACAGGTGTATATACAGTATGCAACATATTCTATGTGAAATTAGCAAAATATAACAATTGACTAAAATATCTGCAAACAGTATTTTAGATTAAATTTAAAATACAAAATCTTCAACAGAAAGGGGGAGTGGGTGATAATGCAGCTGGTGGAACTAAAAGCCTTGGTTTTTATTCCTTTAATTAAAGTTTGTTATGATTGGATTTTGTCAGTAGTTTTCAGTTCAGCAGACAGTTTTTTAAATATTCTATTGCAGAACCAACTTGTTCAAATTCGAAACAGCTAGCAGTTCAGCAGTCCACGCTTTATGTAATATTATATAAACTATAAGTAAGTGGACCCAGGTTGTGAATGTAAATATATAGATGGATTTATATGACGATATTCCTTCATACACAGATGTTCACCGTCCAATAACCCTAAAGTAGTGGAAGAAAATGCAGTTCCCATACTACATGTACTTAAAACAACATTACCCTAAAATATTCATTTCACACTATTTACTCACATCACGATTCATAGCATCAATTGGTTAATATATAATTACTAAACATATCTGTCGCAGAAAGCTTCTATGAATGACACCATATATTTTCAATTTGCTCAACAACTACATAAATCATGTCATGTCAAGTATTAAGACGAAAACATTCCCCCTAATAAATTAAGTAACTGGCTAACATTGTGTAAGGTTCAAAACTCACAAACTCAAAAGGAAATTGTTTTATGTACAGCAGATCAGGGAGACAGAAAAAAAAAAACACCTTCAGCACACAAGATGAAACACTTGAAAAGCAAGCCAGTCTGACAGGTTCTAATGTTTTAATGAGCTCAGAGTGTTTCATAACATCTGTTTTTAGATTAATGGCAGGTGGGTTATAGCGCTCCGGTCAGTCTAAAACAAATCAGCAGGTTCAAACGAGTGATCTTGTATAACCCCAATCCATTTCATCTGACATTTACTGCCATGTCACGGTCTGTTATAAAATAACTTTTGTAGCCATGTTGACTAAAACCTTCAGAGCGGCTGGGGCACAACAAGAAAAAAAGGAAACTTGTGAAATGGAAAGATTATGGCGTATGTAAGGCATTTAAAATAAACCAATGCTACAGTTAATGAACACTTCATTCAGGGAAGGTTTGAAACTTAGAAAAGATGTGCAAAATGAGTCTTTTTATGTCTGTAAAAGAGGGGTGAATGAATATACTTACTGTACCCCCAGAAAAAGTATTTAAAAGATGAAAAGTAACTATCTGCAATTAGCATTCAGTGTGGTCCATGAGCTGTTAAACATGAAATATCCAGCAGGTGGCATGAGTGTATCTACTGTACTTTTCACTTGGCTTAGGTGTTACCAAAAAGGGAGGTGGTTTGGTCAATTTGATTGTAAAAGGAATTGGGGGACATATACTTGGCATTGCTGGTAAAGTAAAAACCATTGCTTCGAAGCACTTTGAATATAGAGAAACAAGTTATTGTATTTGCGACTTTCCAATGACAAGAATTGTTCAGTGTTCTGATCCAATTCATGGAAGCTGACAATATCAGTTGTGTAGAGTTTTTTTTTTTTTTTTTTAACAGTATCCAATGTTAGAGCTTGTGTGGGCAGTTAAGACTAACAGAATTAATGAACAAAAGCACTGATTTCAATGGCTAAGCACAAAATCCACTTTTTACAAATGAGTCAACAGTTGGAACCACACTCTTTGTCAGGGACAGCTATTTTTGTTAATGTCTTTATGGAGCTTGCAGAATGATGTTTTCAGACCCCTCTGTGGATTTTTTATTAGCTTTTACATAAATGAGCATGAAAACAGACCACCATATTACCCATTACTGCATTTGTGGAATGAAGGTTTTTTAGATTGTTGTCTAACATGAATAAAATATATTGTTAAAAAAATATATATCATTGTTAGATTAAAAAGTGCTTAAATACTTCTGACAGCCATCTGATAGGAGGCCCCAGGGAGAGAATGACCTCAGGCAGTTCCCTACTTTGCCTAATGGATTGAATGCTAGTCTCCCAAAAAGAAGCATACATTCCTGCGCTGAATGCCTAAATCTATGTGTCAACATTAAATATGTATCAGGCTGAGAAGCCATATCAGAGAAAATAATATTTGAGCTGTTTTGCTTATTGTCTGATGTTTTATGCTGCAGATCGGAGCTTCAGTTTTTACATAGTTATCCTGTGGAACACGGACAGTAATGGAACAAATTAGGCCAAGACCAACTGAGATATTGCATTTGAATATTAAGAATCACCTTTGACCTAGCTAGTAAAGGAAACATTCAGATCTTCTACTGGTGAGATGGTTCAATACTCCTTACGTGTTAACTGAGGACAGATGGTCTTTGCTGGATGGTGGATAGATGGTACTGGCCTAGTGGTACTTGTAAAACTGTGCCCGAGCCCACATGTTTTAGTTGTAGGCTGTTGCTACTGATGAAGCCTGGGAAGTCAATGTGACATGTCGTACGGCAGTGTGCTTGGGTGAAATTGATCATCAAAGCAACGCAAACACCTGAATGGGGAATCTGATGGGTTGCCAGTCACAAAGTCTGCTGCAGGTGGTGCCAGCTGGCTGATGGTGCTGGATAGGACTTGTTAGGCAAGTGAGAAACATCTTGCTGTGGTAAAGGGCTGATTTGCATTGGTCATATGGCCTGCTGGGAAAGAGTATAGAACCAGGTTTTAGCTTTGATTATCGTAAGCTGCCCTGGCATTTAAACAAAGTGTCCAGGAAGAGCTGCATTTCACCTTTTTCATGTTGTATTTTAGAAGTATATGTCAAGTCAAACATGAATTCTAATTCATGAATATTCTCCCCATGACATATACCATTGTAGCTGCCTTTGTATTACCATTGCCTTTGGAACATATCCTTACACAGAGTGGCTATTGCAGTGCCAAAGCTGAGGCATTATATCGGTAACTGACTGCAGTGAATCTAGTTGCTGTAAATCTGTATAAGGTTTTAATAACACGTATGGGTAACCAGGTGTAGTGGGGGGCTGTCAAGGCTGGTCAGCAGCAGAAATAGCAAACATCAAACACAGAACTTCAGTTTAAAGAGCCATGACACACTTTTATTCAACAAAATAAATCAGAAGAGGAATAAACAAAAGGTTCAAACAAAAACCCTACAAACTCTTCAAAACAAACAAAATATAACAGCTGAGCTTTGGCTAGCCTGGTGTATGCCATATATATAAATATTCCACACCCACATATAAATCCTAACCTACTGTGTATTTGCTTTAAAAATAACCACTTAACTCCCTGTCAATGTTGGGATAAAAATCATATTAGGAATTTGTACGTTGCTTTAACCTTCTTAATACATAGCTCATCATCACGATTCCCACTCTGCTGAACTGGATATGCTGCACAGTAATGCTTTTTGTACTTGTGTGGTTTCATTTGGGTTCTGCCATCAGGTTCTTCACGGTATCAAATAACAGTCCTTTTATAGCTTAGTATACCAAAGTCCATCTTCAGTCCTCTTTTTTTCTTCCACTTTATTAGAACATTGATAAACAAAATAGAAATGTCAAATTTGTGCAAGGCTTGAACTACCTGAGACTACATGACCACCTTTAAAGTATATCTCCTTTCCTGTATGCATGGAAAGCCTGAACGCATTTGTGGCCCTATGGTATATAAGGACAATAACACTTAGCATGTAGAAAACTCATGGTTTGTCCACTTGACTAAAATATGTCAATTTTGTCAGTGCAGATTTTTGAGCAAACTTTCAACCAGACACAATATAGTTTGGGATTCCCCAGACTTATTGTGTACCCATGGTTTAAGTGTACTGACCAAATGCCAACAAAATGAGAATGTAAGTAAAATAAAAAAAAAATCCCCTAGTCTACAAAATATCACTATGTTAACTGTGCACACGCAAATATGTCATTTTATTGGACTTGATGATTCTTGCCTGAAGTATTTAAACTCATTGTGTTTTAAATCTTCAAAGCCTCAGTTACCCTCAACCAATGAGTTTTGCTTTGTTTCACTCTGTCAGTCTCTCTTTGGAAATAACATCCAAGTTACTTCAAAACTTGTTCCAGGTGTGTTCAAAGCTGAATGAAACTTGCCAGTAAGTCCCATTATAAATAATTAGTATGAAAAGTGCAGGTGGTGGAATTCAAGTACTATGCTAGTTTTAGACCAAGACATGTACTGTATAATAAAAGATGCTGTTGAATATGAAAGGCATGAGTTGCCATCTTTACCATACAGTACATGGCTATGGTGCCACTTGCAGAAAATATTACTCTTTGGAAAAGAGAAAGGTCATCATGGGTTTTAGGATTTACATTTTTTTTTTTAGTTAAGCTTGGATGCAAGCTATGGAATTAATTGCACTTGCTGAAAATGTTAAAAACATCATTTTTACCTATATGACTCTGATCCCATTTTACTGAACAGAGATGATTTATTTTCTATTTATTCTTTGACTCCCATAACTACTGTGATTTGTGCTCCGCTGCAAGTTTTAACAACAACAACATCGTTACAAGCCTAGTGGGGTAAATGTCTGTCATTTTATGTTTTGAAAGGTGAAAAACATGTTAATTTGGCAACTATACATTTAATAACAATAAAGTGGAGTTTTCTCCTTTCAAAATAATACAAGGTGATTAAATAAGTAAGTTTACCACATCAACACATCATGCACATAAAAGCTTTGAAAATATTCACCAACAACTGTTACCAAATCATATTTAATGGCACTTCAATAGCAATGCCATAATGATGTACTGAAATTACTGGTAGTACATTGAGAAGCTACAATAGTAGGCAACGTTGATAGAATGGTGCCAAACTACTATACAGCACGTAAAATGCTGAAATGTGTAAAATCCATGATGAGTTGTTGTAGGGAGGGAAATAAATCAAACATCTTGAAGACATCTGCCAGATCTCTATGAAATAATTGCTATGTGGTTGTAAACACATCTGTATTTCTGTAGAAAATATTCAGGAAAATGCTGGCATTTATATGAATCGATAATAAAAAAAAAATGTCTGCGTGATTTACTGTATGGATTGGGAAGAGTGCATATAAGGGTGAGTTGATCTTCAAACCCGTTTACACCTCCGCCATTTTGAACATTCACCGAACTTCAATCAACCTACATGTGAGATGGTGGAATCAGTGGTGCTACCGGACATCCTCCAATTCTGGTACAGCTCCACCAAACAAATAAATGCTATATGGAGGTGCTACAAGAATTCATGAGAAGTTCAATCAATTCAGAACCTTTCATGCTAATTTGTAAATTTTGCTAATAAATGTGGCAGAACTTCTATAGAAAGATTTAGCTTTTCTCAGGGCCCAAAAGAGTCTAAAAGCCCTTGTAAGACTTTGTTTTACTAGGAGCTTGCAATCTGTGTTTCCTCAGAAAAAGAACCATCTAATTAGGTAGCTGGCATTAAAAATTGCAGTTAATCTTAACAAAGATGCAGAAAAATAACTTGTTCAATTGGTTTAATTATAAATATATAATAATACAATAATACAATTAAATAGGTATAAAGCAGGATTGCTAATTAGCTGAACATGATTCATATATGTGGACGGTAGGTTTTTGATCCTCAAACAAATGCAGCTCTTTGTGAAAAGGATTTTTAATTGATGCTTGGAGAGGTATCAGATGATATTGAAAATAATTACTCCAAAATTATTCATGCATTCAGCTGAACATAACAAATGAAGTTAGGGTTCTGGATCTGGCAGAGTGGACATGTGCTAATTAATAAAGAAGAGGAAAAAAACAAACATCTTGCAACAGATTTTATCCAGTGTTAGCTAGAAGACAGGGGAATGATTGTATCCCATAATGAGCTTGTCATCAACCACTCAGTCTAATATATTGAATGTACTGACATCAGCAGAATTGTATTTATTTAGTCTAGGACACGCCCAGTATTTGATTTTGTAGTTAGCACAGTGTGTTGAATAAAATCAGTGTACAGCTGGACAGGATGATAATTAAGACTCATTCACACTGTACGGTATTCTACAAAGATAAACCAAAATTAAATTTATGCAGAAAATTGATTTAATAGCATATCCCAGCAAAATTGTATATTTATCATTTAAAATTGACAGTTTGTAGTTCCTTGCTGAATGGTCTACCTATTCAAGTCAATAATAAAGCTCCAGGTAACCTATTTTCAAGTCTAGCCTCCTTATAAAAGTAAAAGCAAAGCAAACTGTAACAAAGCACATTGAAAGCATAGATACCATAGATAAAAAAAAAACTGACACACCATGGTAGATAATGATATAGGCATATTATAATCATATACCGGTATTATAATAACAATAATGGGAAAACTGCAAATTTACCCTGCAAAATGTACTGTGGCAAACTTTTATAAGGGCATGCAGCTAAAATGTTTGTGATCAAGGGTCAGAACTCCGTCTCACAAAAGAGCTGTGAAAAGGAAAAAGATAGACTTACATATTTGAGGGCTTGAGCTAAAATGGGTTTGGTGCACTGCAATTGTTGAAACATATATGTGCAATTATATTAGAGTTTATATTGAGTATTGATCTGTTTCTAAGAGAGCTACTTGGTTTCTATACACAATATTCACATTTTACCTAAAGCAGGGTAATATGATTCCTGTAATGAGGACAAAGCATATTCAAGCTTTGAACATGCAAAAAAAAAAAACTATCTAAAAAATCCTTTAATAAGGGTCTCACGTCTAAGTGCTTTACTTAAGCCTTTTTTCCAAAAGTTTTGAACTGGTACTATGGCAGTGCGAGATGGTAGACTGCTGATGGAACTAGCAGCAGCCCCACGTTGCTATTGAAACAAAATTAGTGCATTTTACAGACTGGAGCAGATGGAAGCATGGCATTAATCCAAATCATATACATAAATCAGCATAAAAGCAGGCATATAATTCTACATAAACAGATTCAGCACCGACACACCAAAATGGTGCCTTATTCATCAACAATGTGTCAGAGACAAAATGACCACACCACGTGTGGAGAAGGGCAGGTCTCGACTCATTTTTAGACTGAATAATGTTCTCTTTTTTACCTGGGCTCAAACAAAACAAGAGTGAAGATGGGACTAGGGAGAAGGAATAAAAAAAAAACAAGCTGCTTGTATGATGACATTCTATTTATATGTGCCTGTTTCAATGATAGATGGCATCAATGGGCACCAAGTAGTAGGTTTCTCATAGTTTTTACATCACTGTGACATGCAGAAATGGTGGCTGAAAGCTGATAAATGTGCAAGTGGAGCAACTTTTTTAATGAAAAAATTCTGTAAGTCAGTTTTAAAAAGAAATTAAAAACAGATATTAAAAGCAAAATGGATGGATATGGGATAAAAAGTTAGATTTACATTTTTTTATATTGAACCAAAATAATAATTCAAGAAAGAATACATACATTTTCCCCCATAAAATAGGGCATTTGGTCTTCATCAAAGGTGTTTAAAAAGCAGCCGTCTTTGTTTATCCATTCAGCAGGACCAGCACACGCAGTGTTGATGTGAGCTTGCTCACATTATCCCACGAACATGCCCCAGGCTTGCCCTAAAGGATCCACATAGTTTTTTATGCCCATATAGTGACTGGTATCTCTTTTAGAGACTATCTGCAAAGATGACTAATGCGAGTTATGCATCTTTTCCACAACGTGCACACAAGTGTCAGGTACATTAAAGTGATGATGCGGCAGCTATTACATTCATTATCCTCCAGTTTTGGTTGTATGGGGTACTGTGACAGAGATCAAATGACACTTGGTGTTAGATCTCCTTCCCGACCTGTGAGGGCACTAGAAAGAAGGAACAGAGTACCCTTAAGCAAATGGCAAGACAATTTATTCCATAGGGTAGGTGGAAGTTGGCCATTTAGGAAGGGGGTGGAGCTACGGCACCCAAGCTCTCTGACCCAAACGGTAGACGCCGTGGCATCTGAGGATTGGAGGAGAGGATGCGCTCTTTAACCTAGAGGTCATGGGCGAGGGTATAAATAAGGGGGCTTAGCTTCAGTGATCGGTTCCTTTGTATATGGTTAGCAATGACCTAGAAGGAGCCCGTAATTTGTGAGTAAAAACCGTGAGTGTTCTGAGTGTTAGTCTGTCTTGTAACACTGTTTGTTCGTGTTGTTTGTCTTCAAGAGTACTTGCACGATCCGAAGCTGCAGCTGCAGGCCAGCATTAAACCCGGACATCAGCACTCACTTTTCACTGAGGAACTGTCTTTGCACCACGAGCACTTAATTCACGCACTGTAAGAACTGTGTCTGTGTTTGTGTTTTGTGTGGGTGAGAAAAGACAGGACTTTTTGGTTGTGGGTCAAACCCGTGGGATTTTACAAACAGGAGTGATACACGCCGCTGTACCACTTCCATCATTGTTATTGTTTGCAGGTTCTGCCATAAGGTTCTGGACATTATAATCATTAATAAACACCCTTGCACCTGTAAATCATTTGTCCGTGTGATTAATCTGCTCTGCACTGCACTCACCTGCATGTAGTCACCACTCTTCCACAGTTACAATTACAGTTTGTTTCAATATTCTCTATTCTTAATGGTTTGTTGTGTAAAATCACATATACATGCTCATGCAACTCATTGCTATACAGCCAATACAAGGACTACTCTGCCAAGCAATTGTAATATAATTTATGGAGATACACATTTCCATCATTATGGAAACCTAGTGGAAACATATTGCAGTATATTGAGAAATACAGTGTAATGTACAGATTCATATGGATCAACAACTATGGGGTGTTTACCTAAAATGGCAAATCATACCAATGTTTGTTTCACAAATGGCTATGCTCATAGATTTATATCAATGGTGGCCAAAACACCAAGTATTGAGATCCATTTTTGTGGCTTACAATGGGCTCCGCGATTCACCAGCAATAAAGTGAACATGAGTACAGTAAAGTAAAACCCTTTTGATCATTTGGGATTATCTGGCTTTCAGCCAGTGGTGACCAATACGTTAAGGTAGCAATGGGGGAAAAAAAAACAGAATTCAAACATATCAGCATTTTCATCAAGGTTGAAAAATACTTTTAAGATATTTTTATCCGAGGAAAAGAAAGCATTTTGTGACATTTTTATCCAATAAAAATCACCCCATAAAAGTAACAATGAACATTTGAATTTATTAAAATTAAACAAACATCTTGGTCAAGTAGAAACAAAACACAGTGGTATAAAAAAGCACAGTTGGCTAAAGTTTAGTGTTAACTTTTGCATTCTTTGGTTTTGACCATTTTTCCAGCTCAGGTTCAAAAGATCTTTCAGCACAACAAAGCTGAGCCTCGTGAATTTGACCAGAAATCTTTCCGCACTTTTTCGATTTCAGATCGGTCAGTGCTGAAAACGTAGTCTCCCACAAGCATGTGGAACCAAAAATTACACCAAATTCCAGCTCATGCTTTGGCACCAGCTTTGTCTTGTTTGAAACAGCTGGGATATTTTCATCCAAATCGATACCACTGGAAAACACAGAAGGCACTCCTCTATCTTTTGTAACTCGCACCACAAAGTGATCCATTGAAAACCACCAAACACAAACGCACAATTATGAACCAACGAGTTGAGGAAGCTTGTTGCTTGGGTTACTGAGGTATAGAAGACAGAGTACAGTTATTAGCGCCATCTACTGTTTGGAATTAATGTTCTTTGTATGTATTCATTGTCAAGAATGAAATATTTTAAATCTGCAATCAACCCTGTTAAAACTATACATAGCTTATGTGTTGATGCTTGTTCAGATTTGCCCCAAGATCGACCAAAAATCTCTCGAGATCCACGTATTGGCCATGACTGATCTATATTGTGTTTTGTTATTTTCAGATCAATCTAATCAAGCATTAAGAAGCTACAAGCCTCACACCCTTTCATAGACGCACACATAAAATATAAAAAAAACATAAAAACATTCAAACATAAAGACAAGAAAATGTATAAAAACAGTATATTCTGCAGCTTGCACATGTAAATAGTATATAATAGAAGTAAAAAGAATATAAAATACATATATAGAAAAATATGTAAAAGAAATTATCTGTGTAATGTCCCTTATACTGCTTATGTTTTTCACCATAAAACTACAAAAGAATACTGGGATGCCAATATGCCTTTTTGATATGTAAATTTATAAATGTAAAATTGTTGGAAAGTATTGGAAAACTAGTAAATAGGAAAGACAACTAAACAAAAAAAACCACACAATGTATAATATGTTGTCTGCCAATATATTAGAAGATATATGAATTATACATACCGATATATGCTCTAGTACACAGTACTTTCACTGCAGTTAGTGATCAGGTGCTGGTAAAGACAATTCTGTTGCATTGGCTTAGGCTTCTGTGTATTATTTTTATGAATATGGGCTTTATAATATATTGCCATGTCATTCTGTCCTACAAAACAAATTGAAAAAAAAAAGATTCTTGCAATTGGTACATCTGATGTACCTACACAAGGAATCTTAAAGAGAAGGGAAAGCTGCTTCCCAACCATTGAAGACAGTGTTGCGGAGTATTCATATCCTACATGAATGTGTGGGAGCTGTCCCTTGGTGCAATACATACAATCTTCATGGACGTATTTTGGTCATTGACTTCTCTCCATTTATTTATTACTTAAAAATACCTAAAAGAATATTTTGATATGTAGATGCATCTACTTAATTATATTGCGGTAATATTTGTCATTTTAAATAAGTCATCAACTCTTTTGATGGTTTTAAGTAACTCTAAGCATGATTTGAGTGTGGTGGGGTCAATCTGCGAGAGGAGTGTAAGTAGTGGAAATATTCACACATTCACAGGGCAAATAGTTCACAAATGCAGATAATTCAATTATTTTTACAACGTCTCACATGAAATATCTCAGGAAGAAGTTTGAGGTGAACACATTTCACAATCATAATTAAAACAGTGTTCAGAGAAGAATATGCATCTGTGTATATGTATTTAAATATGCTTTAGGGTTAAGCTGTTTCTGGTATCTCTTAGTTGTTTTAGCCAAGGGAAAGGTGTTTTTTTTTTTTTTATATACTTAGCAACTTGGCTGAGTAGTTGTTATTAAGGTTTCGTAAAGTCTATCAGTCCTTGGTGACCACATTACAGCACTGTCTCATACAATCTGTTGCAGATCTATGCCTTGGCTTCAAAGCATCTGAATCAAACTTTTCTGCCACATTTATTACTCACCATCCTAAAAAGCTTTTTAGTGATTCAATACTTCAGTCCAAATTTCAAGACAGGGCTTACTTTGAACTTTTTTGCAACTTTTAACAGAATACAAATGAATTCTTAAATCTTTTGGTTATGACCAACAACAAGACTCCGGCATCATACAAAAATGACTGACGTGATACTGACTAATGCCTAATAAGCAGTTTAAAACTCTCTTGTATGTCTCCTTGGATGATATTATGTATTATCTATGCATATTATATAGATTTACAATGAATACAAATTAAAATGTTCCATAACAACTCACTGGGCAACACAAATCAAGTATGAATCCACTGAAGCAATCTCATGCTTATCAGTGCCCACCAAGGCACTCTAATAACCAAATGCCTGCACGCAGAACTTCCTTGGCCATGAGCTCCCTCCTTCAGATTTTTCTTTTTTTAATGGCAGCTGTTTTAGATTTATGAGGGAACGCCATCCCAATCTTACCTTCTAAGAATGTTCTTCTACACCAATGTATTTGGAAAAAACCCTATATGAAAATTGTAGTATATTGTCGATTTCAGGTCTTGTTCGGTCTCGTGCTGTGGGGCTGGTTAAAACATTTTAAAAATATTTCCCTGGAATTAAATGATCTTGTTTAAGTGCTGTCTTTCTCTCAGGAAAAAAAAAACCCTCCTGCCTCAGTGTTTGTTTATTTTTCTGTTCGCACCTTAGCCTGTCAGTATTCTACCTGTTACTCTTCACAGTATTTCATTTTGTGGTTGATGTTGATCCACTGTATTTTTCAGGTTAGTAGTTAAGGATGCAGGTTTACACTGTAGTGTATTGTTATTCTTTTTTCAACAGTTTTGTTGTGTACTTTAAAGCTCCCATCTGAGTTAGGATTATGTCATTATTTCTCATATAGGCCTTTTTACAGATCATCTGATAACATGACATTTCTGCTAGCTGTAGCACTTTTTTCAGCCAATAACAAAGAAAGGTTAGGGGAGACTCAGTAGAAGTCTTTACAATCTTAAAAGAAATAAAGAAAGTTAATTCTAGTTACTTATTCAAACACAGCTCAGAGACCAAGACCAGAGGACAGTTGGAAAATGAATAGAGACAGACTCAACTCTTGGATCGATCAGCTCCTATGCACCATTACAAGCACTGATGGGCCGAATCGCATCTGTTTATTTAAAACATTTCTTATCTTCTTATTTTCTTAATTGTACAAAACTAAACTGCCTTGCATTCTTTTTCTTTTTTGTGTCTAGGGCTACAATACACTCTCTGCCCTCTATTATTCTCTATATAATATACAGGTAATATTAATTATTACAAAAAAAGTATACTTTTGTTTATAATGGAAATGTTATTCCCAGTCACTTTTCATGCTATTATAAAACTTACAATTTGTATTTGTTCCTTTAAAATATTATACTTGCTTTGGTTAGCTGGGCTGGATCCAAGAAGCACTATGCCAGATTTCAGTTTGTCTTGGCTATGCACTCCAGTTTAAATGACAGGCCCAGTGTATTTATTAATTCTAAACAAATTATTGTTTTAAAACCAGGTGTTCTGTGGCACCCGATATAACATTCTCATAAAACGTCAATTACATGGAATTTTGAAAAGTTAAGTAAAACTAACAGACAACCAGTACATTTTTTTTAATATAAATTGTTATTACAGATTCTGTGCTTCTGCATGGACACATTAATGTGAATGTAAGTGTGATCATCATTAATCATTTTACACTCCATGGTTTCATATCATGCATTACCTAATTTACATTTAACACTGTTTTTTAACACCAAGGCACATTTCACATGCTTACTTCTTTTGTTATAATGTGTTATAATTCTGTTCTGTGAATAAAGTTTAGAGAAAATAAATGTATTGGATTTACTGGCTTAGCGTCATACACACTTACTTTAGCAACCAAAGCAATGCAGTCCTGATCTAGTCAGGTGGCAATGGGTATCCCCCAGAATAGATGGGGAAAAGGATGTCAGGTCAATGTTCCTGTCACATGCAAATGCCAAAAAAAGAAATAGATGTGAATAACAAAGCAAGCAGGCATTCAGTAAACAAAAGGACAATTCCAAAGATTGATACAATTGTGACCTACTCAATCAGAGTGTACAGCTTTAGAAGGATTTAAGAAATTTGTCTTCCTGCTCTTGGAGTTTCTCAAAGAGCCTAAGTAAGAAGCTTTCACTTGTTTAACCTTTTACAATCTAGTGCCTGTGCATTACATGCCACAACCTTGAGTCCCATACTTTGAGGCTACCTTGAGACTGGAACTTGTGAGAAAGTAGCTCAAAGGTCTTCCTCGTGTTTCCTGATGGTGAGGGCGGTAGCCCCCTGAAGGAAGGGTGGCTGGAAAAACCAAACTTAAAAGACGCCCCACATTAATTAAGCCAGCGCATGCTGCTGAACAAAAAGCAGGTAGCGACTGGCAACAGCTGTGTGGGAATTCACAGCTGTCACAGACTTGCAGCTCCCAGAGAATGTTACCATTAGTCAGCGGTCATAGTTGAGGTTGACATTGAGGATAAAAGGGGGACAAAACAGCACTAAAAATAAATGAAAATAAATTAGAGATTTGCATCAGGAAAATATTGTTATCCCCTTAAAGTATTATTATTTGACCTTATTACGGGATTTTGACTTAAGTAATCTATTGTAAGGGTTTAAAGAGATATCTGAATCCTGGAACATTTAAATAATTAAAATATTTCTCCTCAAATTATGTATTTGACCTTTTTTTAATGGTTTAATCAGAGGAAGCATTTAGATTCACCATAATTTAGTTCAATTGAATGGCAGCATTTTCTTTTAACTAAAAAAAAAAAAAAAAAAAAAATTTTTCAGAATTCTAATAGAAGAAAAGTACATCAATTGATATTATTACATTATTTTAAGTTGACCAAAATGACTGTGGCGCTTAAAAGAGGGTGATCTTATACAAGGGCGACCTTTATTAATAATACTACAATTTTCAAACGCTCCAATATTTTATTATATGATTTGTGACATTTTAGAAGTATTGCGGTTGCTAATTTTCTGTAATACGGTAGCCTACCTGTCCCTAGCAGCGTGTGTGGCTAACCTACATTGACTACAGTACAGTTATTGGTGACAGTTACCAAGAGCCTATTAGGTGGAAGTTGGAAGGTCAAAGGAGTAAGGTACCAGTGAATCAGGAGTGTGTATTGGTTGTTAAGGGGCGGGATAATGCCGGTGTGACAGTTAAATCCAAGAGCGTGACGTAGATGTTTTTCTGCACCAAAAATTACCTCAGAATATCAGTTTGTTTTCTGCAAGAACTACAATATATCCTAATCTGATTTTTTTTTGTTTTTTCCTCACTGTAACTTGCTTGTTTGTAATTTATCTGTAAGAGAAACCGAAACTAAATCTTCTCATAGATAGTAAGCACGTTGTTTTTATTTTCACGGGATTGAGTACGGGAAGTACAATTGAGCTAAAAATAAAACAACAAAACCACCCATAAACTTCAGAAGGAGTGCTGTTCTGTACATAGTTTATCTTTGTTTCAGAACTGTACTACCATAAAATAAAATGTGCTTACTATGTGTGTGTGCATTAGTTTGTAATTTACGTGCTAGATTGAGGCTCTCGTGGGCGTTACATGTACATAGTCAGTGTTGCACATTTACTTGTTTACTGTGTGTGTTTTTTTATTTGGGGGAGAAAAAAATACCTTAATGTTTCTTTATTGATAGAGGTGTTTATTCGAGGGCGGCCTCAATTATAAAGCTGATATATGACTGTGGCGTCAATACAAGGACGTCTTTAATTCGAGGGTGGCGCCAAACTGAAGTAATACTGTGTACAATATAGTGTAGGCCTGTAATTATTTATATTTCTTAATAAAACATCAAATGGCATGTGTGCATGTTTGTGCACGCACAGGTCTAGACTTGAGAAAAATGTTCTCAAAACAGCATGCAGCAACAGCTCCTTGGCTGTAACCAGCTTACATAGGCCTGAAAAACGAAAAGTTCAGGCAGAAATACCTCAAACTCGACTACAGCACACATTTTAAAAAGGCGAAATTAGCAGTGCGATCAAGAGAAAATGAATCTGCGGCTTTTTCACTCAATTGTCAAAAGTATTTTACTGGATAATTAATTGTCAGTGCTTTGGTCAGCCCTGCGGTCTTGCTATAGGACCTGCCCCCTGACGTGCACCTGCCAGTCTAGACTCGCACGCAGAAATTGATGTCTCAACTCTTCTTCCCAGATGTTCCAGTGCTTAAATAAATCTCTTAGAAATATCAACTCAAACCTTTCATCCGTGAAAACATATCCAATAACCTTAAATAACTGTATAGCTTTCTGAAATAATGCACAGACTTCAGAGTTATGTTTGCTGTTGATTTCCACTCATGCAAACTTGAGAAGCTGTAGAATGTATTTTACTAATACTTTTATTAATTCTTGTTGGACTTTTACGTTGCTTCTACTATGAGTGCTTGGAAGTGTCTAGCTTTCACCCATATTTTATCTAATACACCTGCAAATTCAATTCCAATTCATGCACAATTGTGTCATCTTGTGTCAGGTGCACTCTGAACACCAGGACGCAATGTGGAAAATCTGCTTTCCTCTGTGACAGGAAAAGCATTTGCCACCTGAGTAGAATAAAAAAAAGGATCTTAGGCGCTAACTACAGCTGTTCAGCACACTGGGCCAAACACAGGTTTGGCAGGTGCCAGTTGTAGTGAAATATGCAGCTGTATCACCACCCACCAGGACCTGTCTGAAATACTGAATTAGGGTTACAAAGAGACAGTTTGACATTTTAAATGTATATATCTATACAATCAAGTAAAATAATAACAATAAAAAAAAACATTTTAGAATTTTAATTGGACTGACAGGTAGACGTGGCTTATATGATGTAAATTCAGTAAATATGAACAATGATAAGTGTTGAATCGGTAAAAATAATTTGCTGTTTTGAGTGATGTTAGGCACGAGAAACTGTGGATTATTTTCTTATCGATTCAACACTTTCGGTTGATTATGCCATTTAAAACATTTCTTCCTAATGGATACTTGTTGATTGATTCAATTGATTGTTCGTTTGGTAACTGGATTTGGTTTTTGCTCTTTTGTTACGCTTAGTTCAAGCAGTTAAAATGTTTGCCTCTCATATTGTGTGAATGTCATCATGAGTTCCTTGAAGTTTGAATTTGAAATTCCACTTACACAGACAAAAGCGTCTGTTGTAAGTGAAGATAGTAGCAAGGACTATGTTTTAGATGTAGAACACAAAAGTGGTGTTAGAAAAATAAAAAGACAAAAAACTAATTAATATTAACTGGGAACAGAGAGTAAAGTTATTGATCGTTTTGCTGAACCTAAAACAGATGACTACCTAAACATCATTGCCAGTGATCTTCAAGAAATGTTCGGCAGAATGTAAGCCATGAAAAAAATGCAAAATCTGAGTTTAAATCTAACTTCTGTGGAGATTTACTAAGCGATGATGACATTTCTGTTGTTCCTGAACCTGTTCAGAAGATTTCTGAAGTCAAATTAGAAGAGGGGTGTTTATGTGGAAATTAATTTTGTGGTAGATATGGGGTAAAATTGTAGAAGGAAGATAGGACCACCGAAAAGAATGCAGTCTGTTTTACCCTGGAATGTAAGGTAGTGTGAAAGAGAAAAAAAATGAATCTTGGTTATAAATCTCGACCTGTGAGGGCTCTATGTAAAGGGAACAGTGTGCCCCAGACTGGATGGTCTGGCAATTCATTCCAAGGAATGGTGGAAGTTGGCCATCTAGAAAGAGGGCGGAGCCACAGTACACTAAGTCTGGAAAAGCTATTGTACTTGCTAAACAAGGGGGCATGGTTAGCAAGTGCAATCACTTTTCCTCCAATCCGCGATTGCCACATTGTCTCCCGTCTGGGGTGTACTGCTCCTTTGTTATGGTTGCGATAGAACCGCTAAAGGACCATAAAGTTGCAGTGAGTGTTTTGTGTTTGTTTGTTTGTGCATCTAATTGTACTTGTTTGTCATTATTAGATGGCTAACACCTTCTGGGAGCTGTGGCTAAAGGCCAGCACTAACCCCGACAGCACTGCACTATTGCACATGAATGAATGGTATTTCACTACTTGCACCAAAGCACTTACTCCAGAGTTGTGATCGTGTTTGTGTTCTGCGTGTGTTTATACCATGTTTATCATTTCGGGACTGTACCCCGTGGTTTAAACAGTGACCTGGATTAATACAAATAAAGAATTATTTGGACCGTGAACTTTGTTGTTTGTCATCTATTTACGCATTGCATCACCTCTACACCTACGCACTGCAAACCACTTTGCCACAGGTAGGTCTAAATAAAATGTCGGTGGAACAGCTCTACAACTGCTCTTGATTTTGAGGACATTATTAAGAATTTGCAAGCAAAAAAGCAAGAAATAAACTGCTTTAAACTGTACTTGACTACACAACAATGTACAGGTATGTTTGAGTCACAGGTAAATATCTAAGGTAAGCATTCACTAATAACTTTTGCTATAATTTGCTTACAGGTTCTTAACACATAGATTTGCCACCTGGACCACCCAAAATCAACACAGGTGTAAGTTTAACTACTCATATAATTTATTAGAGAAATGCAATTCCACTCACAATGTCCCTCTTTTACTTACTAGAACCATCACAGTTAAGCTAGCACCAAATAAAATAAATAATAATAATAACAAATAATAATAACAGCAAACAAAGCACAGATATACAAAAACCCAACAAAATGCAATAGTAAAAAAAATTACAAATATATATTGTAGCTCTGGAAAAAATTAAGAGACCACTGCAAATTTTTCTTAAATCAGCATCTCTACATGTATGGCAGCCATTCCATTCCAGTGTCTGTTGAATTCCAACACAGGCACACCTCATTCTACTGTATGAGGTACTGATTAGGGGATCACCTGAACCAAATCTTAGTTAACGAGGAAAAGTATAAAAACCACTCCTGTGGTCATCACTATCCTCTTGCAATAGGACCAGCTGGATGGCAAAACAGTGCTAGTAGTACCTCAAAAGTAATTGGAATCAAAAAATAACTATTGACCATGCCCAAAGAGTTGAAAAGGAAAGTTCTGAGTGAGGAAAAGAAGGGTTCAGTTCTGGCTTTACTGGCAGAGGGATACAGTGAGCGTTGTGTTGCTTCCATCCTTAAAATTTCAAAGACGGTGGTTCATAAGAACAAGGTCAAGCAGCACACGTTGGCGACAACAAAGCTACAGACCGGCAGAGGGCGAAAACGACTCTCCACTGACCAGGATGACCGCCAACTCATTCGAATGTCACTCAGCAACCGTAGGATGACATCAAGTGACCTACAAAAAGAATGGCAAACGGCAGCTGAGGTGAAGTGCACGGCGAGAACGGTTGGAAACAGGCTCCTAGGGGCAGGGCTGAAGTCGTGCAAAGCTAGAAAAAAGCCCTTCATCAATGAGAAGCAAAGAAGAGCCAGGCTGAGTTTTGCAAAAGACCATAAGGATTGGACCGTAGAGGACTGGAGTAAGGTCATCTACTCTGATGAGTCCAATTTTCAGCTTTGCCCAACACCTGGTCATCTAATGGTTAGACGGAGACCTGGAGAGGCCTACAAGCCACAGTGTCTCACACCCACTGTGAAATGTGGTGGAGGATCGGTGATGATCTGGGGGTGCTTCAGCAAGGCTGGAATCGGGCAGATTTGTCTTTGTGAAGGACGCATGAATCAAGCCAAGTACAAGGTTGTCCTGGAAGAAAACTTGCTTCCTTCTGCTCTGACAATGTTCCCCAACTCTGAGGATTGGTTTTTCCAGTAGGACAGTGCTCCATGCCACACAGCCAGGTCAATCAAGGTGTGGATGGAGGGCCACCAGATCAAGACCCTGTCATGGCCAGCCCAATCTGCAGACCTGAACCCCATTGAAAACCTCTGGAATGTGATCAAGAGGAAGATGGATGGTCACAAGCCATCAAACAAAGCCAAGCTGCTTGAATTTTTGTGCCAGGAGTGGCATAAAGTCACCCAACATCAATGTGAAAGACTGGTGGAAAGCATGCCAAGACGCATGAAAGCTGTGACTGAAAATCAGGGTTATTCCACCAAATATTGATTTCTGAACTCTTCCTAAGTTAAAACATTAGTATTGTATTGTTTAAAAATGAATATGAACTTATTTTCTTTGCATTATTCGAGGTCTGACAACACTGCATCTTTTTTGTTATTTTGACCAGTTGTCATTTTCTGCAAATAAATGCTCTAAATGACAATATTTTTGTTTGGAATTCTGGAGAAATGTTGTCAGTAGTTTATAGAATAAAACAAAAATGTTCATTTTACCCAAACACATGCCTATAAATAGTAAAACCAGAGAAACTGATAATTTTTCAGTGGTCTCTTAATTTTTTCCAGAGCTGTATAGATAGATAGATAGATAGATAGATAGATAGATAGATAGATAGATAGATAGATAGATAGATAATATATGCACAGTCCACTCAGATTTTTCTATTAGAATATGATACTTAAGTCACTTGCAGCTCTCCTGAGTCTGCCACCTCCAGGCCAATCCACAGAAGCTCTCACATCTCCGGTATCCTACAGCTCAGAAAACAGAGTAATTTATAATCCAGGCTGTGAGCCAGTCCACAATCCACACCTGCACTTTTCGACTGGCTCCGTCAGTAAATCAGTAGCACTCCTCAAAAAAAAAATATGTTGACCCCGTTATGCCTGGCTTTAAGCTCAAAATCCACTGATCGTGCAGTAACGAGTCCGACATCTCCAAGTCTGGCGATCCTCTCTGCTGGACCCGATGGAACATTTCCCGCAGACAGAGGGTACAGGCCCCGATGATCTTGGTCTCAGCTTGTCTGCAGCTGAAAAAACATGAACAGAGCTGTGCCAGGGAAGCCCGATCTCCATTAAGTTCTTCTAAAACCTTAAAAACTTGAGCATGGTTAGTATGTTCAGCAACCGGGACAATTTGCATATCCCACTTAGCGTCCCCATTTAAGGTAATGATAATAAAGACTGCCTGTTGTTCATCAGTTAAATTTTGGGACCTAGTCATTGCCCTAAGCTGGGCCCGCCATTCCCCAAACCTCATTTCATTATCTAATCCTTTAAATTTTGGGATCCAGGAAGCCCCCATTATCCAGGGCATTATCACAGTAGTTATAATTAGGGGATTTGCTTTCACTCCCTGCACTACTGGGGGTGCTTCAGCCTCCCTTACTGGGGGCACTACCACTGGGGGACCCTGTATGCTCATTGTAGTAGCCTATGTAGCTGAATCAGATGTCTTGCCGACTACGCCAGAAATAATATCACAGGTAAATATCTAAGGTAAGTATTCACTAATAACGTTTGCCTATACTTTGCTTACTGGTTCTTAACACACAGATTTGCCACCTGGACCACCCAAAGGAGCACACTTAATGCGAATCCACAGAAGCCCTCACATCTCCAGTATCCTCCAGCTCAGAAAGCAGAGTAATTTATAATCCAGGCTGCGAGCCAGTCTACAAGCCACAATTTCGCCTTCCAACAGACTCCGTCAGCGAATCAGCAGCACTCCTCAAAAAAATATATAAAGAATTCCCTCAGTCACTTGGTGTAAGTCTAAAAAAAACACTTTAAAGCAGCAATCATCATTATATTGCACATTCATATTTAAAAGTCCAGTTTATTGTTTCGACACTACTGATCCCATAGCCGTCAAGAAAAAAATAGCAGCTTCTACAAGAGAACAGATAAACAAACAGAAAAAGAGACACATTGCACTTCTATATAGCATAAATATATCTGCCGTCAATATAGGCGTGTGACAAGAAATCTCAGGTGGTTATAGACAGGTGGTTGGAAATCTCCCTCCCGACCTGTGAGGGCACTAAATAGCGAAAGGGGAAGTCTTTGGACAGACTGGCCTGACAGTTCATTTCCTGGGTCGGGAAGTTGGTCAGCCTGGAAGAAGGCAAGACTCTGTTGCAGGAATGTATTGACCCGGAAGGTAAACGAGGTAGCAGCTGTAAGCAATAAACACAGCTGCAATCGCTTACCAAGGGGTCATGCGTGATAGCATAAAGGGGCTGGAGAATAGTAAATCTTTTCCTTTGCTTGGTTTGTATTAGGGAACTGGAAGGACCGTGAGAGATGCAGAGAAAGCGTTGTGAAAGTATTAGTGAGTGTTTATTTATTTTTCGTGTTGTTACTAATTGTCTTTTTTGTATCATTAGATGGCTAAACACGAATCTGTAGCTGTCGCCAAGGGCCAGCACAAAACCTAATCAACACAGCACTACTGTCACAATTAACATTGTTAGCACTAATTGTATTGCACCACAAGGACTGAGAGCATTCACTTTGGACTTTGTGAATGTGTGCGTCTAATTGTGTGTGTTAAACGTACCGTGCTTATTATTTACAGGTCTGTAACCCCGTTTTTCATTGTGCAATACACATTGGGGTGTATTGCAAAAGCTTTACTGGCTGATGACTGGCTGGTACTTTTACTTGTCAATGCTGTCAAATGTCCTTTCTTGTGTTGATTTCTTTCTCCTTTCCAAGTATCCAACTACCAGAGCTTTTCTAACAAGCCACCGCCACCGCTTGTAAAGTTATGTCCCGTCTCCTTCCGTTTCCCCCCACCCAGGTTTGTGGTTTCTGTTCCCTTTTTATATCCATCTCAATCAGAGTTTGTAAAGTTAATAGGGCAAACGCAGATGAATTGCGTTGCAGTCAATGTGGGAAGCAAGTGGCAATTAGCTGCATCTCAATGAGAGAAAAAAACATAGCAAAGCACTACACTCAAATCCATACAATAACTCAAACAATATAAAACATATTGAAAACAATTTACACAGTGAAATTTTACACAGCAACCCAAATACAAGAATAATAACAATAATGAAAGCAGTAATAAATGACACTGCATTTTTGTCACTTGTGACTTTTGTTTTTATGCAATTTTTGTGGAGCTACAGTTAGCCTAGCTGACAAAAGTTTGAGCACACTATATATTAGCTTTTGTACTTGTATTCCATAACAAGGTAATTACTGAGCTGTGCTACAGGATTTAACATAGGCTTCAGTTTGTTTCCGTATTTATTTAGAACCTAATAAACCTTGGACTTGGTGAGGGACTGAAAGTGGGGCTGGGAGTTTGCAATATAAATAGTTTTGTCCATGTTGTGTGAAAGCTTGTCTATATGCATCAGTTGTGGCGGGGTGGGGCCAAGGTTATACGAGGGAGTGTCTGTGAGCGTTCAGGCTATGTAGATGCTGATTGTGCTTGAGATTATGTGTGAGAAAGTGTGTCTGCTGTTAATTCTTACTTAAAGAGCAACACGTAGCCACACAGCGCTGTATATATGTGTGTGGTGTGTGGTGTGTGTGTCGGTGGTGGGGTGGGGGGGGTGGGGGGGGTGGGGTACGGGTTATTAGCCAATAATCGGTTAATCCAGCCCTGGACCCAGTTATACTATGGACAAATTAATTAATTTGATATTTCAGGAGTTTCATAAGAACTCTTGTGAAGCCCAGTCAACCAGAACAAAGTCATGTGCAAATTCGACCAAACAATGTTAACTTAATTAACCAGTGCAAAAACAGAATAAAATCCATGAGTAAATGCTTAACAAAATCATTATGACTTCATTTAACTAAATCACTGCTCTTCAAACCATGTGTGAGAAGGCACTCCAACCCAGCCGCGGGTAAAATCACTTAAATGTATACTTAGAACTCACAACAAATTTGGGTAACACTTTATATTAAAGTGCTGCTTAGTAATGTTCTTTAAATGTATAATATATATTTAATAACTATGTTATAGAGTGTACATAAATCATTATAGATGGTTTATAAGCACACAATAGCCATAGACGGAATAATAATTTTATAAAGGGGACAGTTTTTAGCCATCTATTCTACTTTGGGATGTTTAACCATGCAATAGCCATAGATGGAATTACGTTTCCAGTCACATTATTAAAATTTGCTTCAAATATGTTTAAACATTTCACAACGCCCTGTGCCACCGATGAGTAATTCACAGAGTGCAGATTAACTGTATTGGCTAATACTACTTTCAGTTCGTAGGTATTCGATAGTCCTTGAAGAACAAACAAAATGTGCAAATGTGAAAGGCTGAACGTGTGGTGTAAGACAACAGACTCCAGTCCAGTTTGCCAATTAATGCGCTTGGTTTTATTTCCCAAAAACCCAGGTCACCAAATACGCATTTAAACAAATAAGAAGAAGAAGAAGAAGAAGAAGAAGAAGAAGAAGAAGAAGAAGAAGAAACAAGAGAGCCGCCGGGATACACAACAATGTGTAACCCGACAAAGCAAAGAGAAACAGGGGTTTGCAGTCCCAAATAATAAACAGAAAAGACAATCCGTCTTCCTTCCGTGCGTCTGGAAACGGGAAAAACACGGGGAATAATAAACCCAGCACTTCCGGGTTGTCGCTCCTCCGACGTACTCCCGGAGCGTTCCATTAGTGCTCTATAAAAGGGAGAAGGGATTAACAGGTCAGTCCAGAACACAGACAACCCGTCGTTCAACTCCCTTGCTTTGTTTCTTTGTTAGTTGTTTGTTTTGGTTTGGTTTTGGTTTTTCGTTTTCTCTCTCTCTCTCTCTCTCTCTCTCTCTCTCTCTCTCTCTCTCTCTCTCTCGTGGAGGATTGTGGGAAGGGCTTGCAGAGAGGTGGAACGCCGGTGCGGTAGGACCGGGAAATTTAAAACTTTATTTATCTATTTATTTATTTATTTATTTATTTATTTATTTTGTTTGTTTGATAGTTACTTAGTTGTTCTTTTTGTGTGTTTGTTTGTTCGTAGGTTAGTGGTGTGTGTGTGTGTGTTTGTGTTTGTTTGTAGGGTGTTTGGAGATCCCGTTATGGGGTCTCGTTCAGGAGGGCTGGGGGCTCTCACCCGCCGACACGGGGTCCGTTGCCTGCCTGACCCCGGGGTTTCGGTGGAGGAGTGCCTGCTGGCAGTAGGAGAGGTGGTGGGGTTTGAAAATATTATGTCGGCGTCAAGAATGAATAAAGCGCTGGTAATATTTTTAGTGGAGGTGTCTCTGGTACACAAGCTGGTAGAGGAAGGATTTACAGTGAAAGGTGAATTTGTTCAGGTTTCCCCTCTAGTAACCCCGGTTACGAAAGTTATTATTTCTAATGTGCCTCCGTTTTTAAAAAATGAGCAATTAGAAAAGAATTTAGCTCGTTTTGGTAAACTGGTGTCCCCGATTAAGGGAATCCCGCTGGGGTGCAAAAATAACAGTGTTAGGCACGTCATGTCGTTTAGAAGGCAGGCGTTTGTCTTACTAAATGATCCTAACCAAGTCATTAATGTTGCCTGGAATTTTAACGTGGAAGGGATGAATTGTGTAGTTTTTGTCAGTTCCGAAACGATGAGATGTTTTTACTGTGGAGAACAGGGACACCAGAGAAAAGCCTGCCCGAGAAAGGAGGCTAGAGCGGAGACAGGGCAGGATCAGGGCGATGCTGGCGGGGAGGAAGTCGGGGGTGTTGGGGGTGAGCGGGAGGAAGAGTCGGCTCCCCCAGCGCAGCCGCAGAGCGAGCCCGTGCTGACCGAGGAGGGGGCGATCCAGAGGGAAACCGGAGCAGAACCACCAACACCACGGCCTCGCACAAAGAGACCCAGCCGCAGCCTGTCACTGACGGGTTCGGAGGATAATACCGCTACTACTGAGAATGGTGAAGAATCATTCAAGGTAGTAGCGAAAAAGACACGAATTCAGCGGAAGGCTGCAGAGCTGCCGGATGGCAGAGCGCAGCCAGTGCAGAACTCCGAACCCGTGCAGACAGGGAGACTGCGGGCTCCAGGCGGGGCGTCAGTCCCTCCCAACGCGGAGGAAGAGAGCACAGCGCAGGGTGAGCCGGGCGCGGTGCAAGACTCTCCGCTAGCTGAATCTCAGCCGCCTGAAATGGTGCCGGCTGTAGCAGAGACCGGTGTCGGGGAGTCGGAGGGAGCTGCGGAGGAACGGATTCTCGGGGGCGAGCGAGAGGACAGCGCGGATGAGATGGAGGGGGAGCTCTCTGACTCCTCGCTTATCTCAGACATCCCTGATAGCCAACCCGTCAGTAAGAAAAAGTTATACACGCTTGAGCAGGTAAATGATTTTATGATAGAAACAAAAGGGAAAAGGGGAGTAGAAATAGAGAGTTTTTTCCCTGATCTAAGGTTATTTCTCCACTCCGCTCACGTTATAACAAGGAAAGCCACAATAGAAGAATTTGATCAGCCAAAACGTTATAGATTAAAAAAAATTGTTCAGAAAATTAAAAAGGATCTTAAAAGTGGTTCAAAATCTCTTGTTTAAAAATGGCTGTGTTTTATGAAACTTCTTTTATTACTTGTTTTAGTGTGTTAGTTTTTTTAGCTATGATGGAAAGGTGCGTTTTTATTTCTTTTAATCTAAACGGCTGCAGACAGTCTTTTAAGAGGGCGCAGCTAGTCGAGTTTTTAGAGCAGAAGCAGGCGGGGGTGGTGTTTCTGCAGGAAACGCACTCGGATCAGGAGAATGAGGAGGCGTGGCGAGCGGAGTGGAAGGGGCTGTGCGTGATGAGTCACGGCGCTAGTACCAGTGCAGGAGTAGCCGTGCTTTTTAAACCCAGCCTGGGGGCAGTTTTACTAGATATAGATGAAATCGAGAAAGGGAGGATTTTAAAAGTAAGAGCTAGGCTGGGCAGTACAGTGTATGTTTTTATTAATATTTATGCCCCCAATAGAGGGGGCGAACGAATTTTATTTTTTAAGAAATTAAAGCAAGCTCTTTTTAATATTAATAATAATGATGTGGTGGTAGTAGGAGGAGATTTTAATTGTACTGTTAATTTTAATATTGATAGAAATAATGATGAACCACACCCTCAGTCCTCCAGAGAGTTGGCTGCATTGTTAGAGTCCAGTGACCTGGTTGACATATGGAGATGCCTGCACCCCAGTTCAAGACAATACACCTGGTCTCAGTATCACACAGACTGTGTATATAGAGCAAGACTAGACCGGTTTTATACTTCAAAAAACGATTTAAATAAATTTATCAAAGCAAGAATCATCCCCAGTAGTCTCTCTGACCACCACTGTCTATTAATTACAGTATTAATTCAATCAGAACCCCACAGAGCATCTTACTGGCATTTCAATGTAAAATTATTACAAGATGTAAAATTTAAGCAACAATTCAAACTTTTTTGGATAATTTGGAAAAAAGAAAAAGCACAATATAAAGATTTAAGACAGTGGTGGGACATTGGCAAAATACAAATTAAATGTTTTTGTCAACAATATACTATAAATGCAACCAGGTCACTGAACACAGCCGTGAGAGAACTGGAGTCCAAAATCCTCCTCCTAGAGGAAAGTTTAAATTCAGAATTTAAAGAACAGACCCTGGAGAACCTAAAGGAGCAGAAAATCGCGCTGGGGAGCTTGCTGAAGGAAAGAGTGAAGGGGGCGATTGTGCGTTCCAGATTCATGGAGTTGAGAGACATGGATGCCCCCACTAGTTTCTTCTTCAACCTGGAGAGGAAGAGAGCGGACAGTAGACAGCTGTGTTGTATCAGGACTCCTGGTGGGAAAGAACTGCACACCCGGGAGGAAATCAGCAGAGAGGCGGTGCGTTTTTACAAGGAACTTTATAATAAAGAACTGTGCAACATAGAGGACACTGAGCGGCTGCTCCAGGGGTTACCCAGCCTCAGTGAGAAGGAGCAGATTCAGCTGGACGCACCGCTGACCCACCAGGAGATGACCGCCGCTGTCAAGCAGCTCTCCAGCGGAAAGGTTCCCGGGATCGATGGACTGCCAGCAGAATTTTATAATAATTTCTGGGATATAATGGGGGAGGATTTGCTCCAGGTTCTGAGAGAGAGCCTCAGCCACAGGGAACTGCCTCTTAGCTGCCGTAGGGCAGTGGTTACACTGCTGCCCAAGAAGGGAGACCTATGCCAGCTTAAAAATTGGAGACCTGTGTCAATTTTATGTTCTGATTTAAAGATTTTATCCAAAACAATCGCTAATAGATTAAAAAGTGTTATTGGAACTGTAATACATATGGATCAAACATATTGTATACCGGGTCGCTCTATTTTTGATAACTTGTTTTTTATTCGAGATTTTTTAACTGTAAGTGATATTTGTGATTTTAATGTAGGAATGGTCTCCCTGGATCAAGAGAAGGCTTTCGACAGAGTCGACCACACCTACCTCTTTCATACACTGGAAGCCTTCGGGTTCGGTCCTGGTTTTATTTCTTATATTCGGCTTTTATATTCCAACATTTTTAGTATTTTAAAGATCAACAATGGGCTGAGTCAGCCCTTCCCAGTGTGCAGGGGTATAAGGCAGGGCTGTGCCCTGTCTGGTATGCTGTATTCACTGGTTATAGAGCCCCTGCTGCACCTGCTGAGGGTCAGGCTAGCTGGATGGACAGTGCCCTCCTCGCCCTCCACACCCTCCTCTGCCACAGTGAAGGTGTCTGCCTACGCAGACGATGTGACTGTGTTTGTGAGGGGGGATGCAGATGTCCAAGCGCTGCAGCAGACTCTAAATGAGTTCCAGAGAGCATCTTCTGCCAGAGTAAACTGGGCAAAATGTGACACCTTCCTGTCAGGCGGCTGGGATGAGGGCACCCCTCCTTTCCTGCCTGAGGGGCTGAAATGGAACAGAACAGGTATTAAAGTGTTGGGGGTGCACCTCGGAACAGAAAACTACATGAAAAAGAACTGGGAGGGTTTGTTGGATAGGGTGAGGGGGCGGCTGCAGAGGTGGAAGGGACTGCTGGCTCAACTGTCCTTCAAGGGCCGGGTGCTTGTTATTAATAATCTGGTGGCCTCTAGCTTGTGGCACAAGCTGGTATGCCTGGACCCACCCCAGGGCCTGGTGAAGGAGATCCAGAGAGTGTTGCTGGAGTTCTTTTGGAGCGGGAGACACAGTTTGAGGCCGGCAGTCCTCTACCTCCCTAGTGATGAGGGGGGGCAGGGGCTAGTCAGCATTGCCAGCAGGGTGGCAGCCTTCAGACTGCAGGCGGTTCAGAGACTCCTGTACACTGAGGAGGAGGCTCATTGGAAGAGGCTGGCCTGTTTCCTTCTCAATAGATTTGGGGGGCTGGGGTTAGGAAAACACCTGTTTTTAATTGAGAACACCAGTTTTAGTAAAGCAGGACTTCCTCCTTTTTATCAAAGTATTTTAAAAGCCTGGCAGCTGGTGAGGGTGGAAAGGGATGTGGAGTCCTTGACAGGGCAGGACCTGTTTGAGGAGCCCCTATTTTTTAATCCACTCTTTCCAGTTAAGTTCCTCCAGTCGATGACGCTCTGTGCCAGTTTTTTAAAAGCAGGTGTAACCAGGATGGTCCACCTGTTAAACCTTGAGCTCTCCTGCTGGCTAACTGCCTCCCAGCTAACTGCACAGCTAGGCTGGCACTCAGAGAGGCTTGCAGAAAGACTGATGGGTGAGTTGAGGGGCTGCCTCTCCCCGCGGCTCAAGGCAGTCCTGAGGGAGGAGTTGTCCAGAGGCACAGAGCAGAGACAGCTTTCCTTATTTCCAGGGATGATCGTGTCACCAGCAGTAGGTGAGGAAGGTGAGGGCGGTGGAGAGAATGGAGGGACTTTGCTTAAATTGCAGAATGTGGAGGAAATTATCTTTCACACAATGAATGGAAAACAGATATACAAATTGTGTGTTAAAGCCACAGAGTATAGTAGGCTAAGGGGTCTGGTAGACTCTAAGTGGCGAGCTTACTTGGCTGTAGAGGAGGGGCACAGGCCGGTGTGGAGGGTGCTGTACAAGCCGCCTCTCGCCAAGAGAGTGGGGGACCTGCAGTGGAAGATTCTACACTGCATTGTGTCCACAGGCAGGTTTCTCCATAGAGTGGACCCCAGCATCAGTGAGCAGTGCACTTTTTGCTCAGCAGAGGAAACTCTCTTTCATGCCTACAGTGAGTGTGAGAGGCTGCGGCCACTTTTTAATTTACTGCAGGGAATCCTGAATAATTTAGGGGTCGTTTTTAGTAAGGAGCTTTTTATTTTTGGGGTTCTATACAGTTTTAAAATGAAAAACAGGTGTGTTCTTATTAATTTTTTATTTGGACAGGCAAAATTGGCTATTTTAAAGACAAGGAAAAATCAACTCTCTGGTTCTGGACTGACCAGTTTAGTGGTTCAGTTCAGGGTGCTCGTGGTCAGCCAGATCAGAGTAGAGTTTGAGTATTTTAAACTGGTCAGTAACCTGGAGGACTTTCAGGAGAGGTGGTGTGTGGGAGACGCCTTGTGTGCTGTGAGTGAGGAGGGGGAGCTCCAGTTTTTGTTCTAATTTTATTTAATTTTTGTTTTACAGTGTTTTATTTTGGCTTTTATCTGTTTTCAACAAAGAAAAAAACACTGTTTAATATTGATTTTTTAATGATCCTTTTATTTTGTTTAAAATCTGTTTTTAAGGAGAACACGATATATTTTAGGATTTTTTAAATTTTGCTCAGGCAGTAGGAATCTTAACTTTTGTTGTGTTTTACCTTTATTTGAATTTTAATGGATTTTATTTGGAATATTTAAATAAAGGATCTTAAAAGTCAAAGTCTCTCTCTCTCTCTCTCTCTCTCTCTCTCTCTCACACACACAGTACCTTGCTGTCAGAAGCAGAAACCTGGGCCACGCCCCCTTTTGTACGCTCCGTCCCGTTCCCATTGGTCAGCGAGGGCAACCGCCGTCAACCAATACGCGATTGCCACCACGCTTTCCGACTGGGTCGATGACGTTGCGCACCGCAGCTCCGTCCCCTTTCCAGGTGGCTGACTTCCACCTCCCCTGGGGATGACTGCTCCTCCTCCCTAACACCCTCACTGGTTGGGAGGGAGATCTAAAACAAGAGTTCATTCTTTCTTTGTCACAGCAAAACATACTGATCTTTTGCATTTGTAGACTCGTCAATAACTACAGATACACAGTCAGACATCTTTAGCAGTTGTACAAGCTTCATCTTGTGCAGCTCAGCAATTTGGGGTAGATATTCCCTTCTCAGTTGTCCTGCTGTAGGAATTGCTCCTGCATTGATTACATGTTTGTTCAGAAATGCACGTAGTTTGGGAATATATTTTTTTCCAGGGGAATATTAGCACAAACAAATGCCTCTGTCAAATCAAATCGTTCCCCTTATGTATTTTTACTGGAGGATGCCGTCTCATTGTTCTCAATCTCAGCCTTTCGTTTTTTGTGTTTTTCTGATGATGAATGTCAGTCTGTTGTTGACTTTCGAGTGTGGTCCAAAGACAAATTGCAAGTTGTGCAAAATAAATTATACCCGTTGGTGTACAGAACACTAGATGGATATTGTTGTGTGGTTTCGTTCAATGAAATGCTTTTTGATTGCAATGTCTTTCACTCCATGTTTAGGTCTCTCAACTTTTCTTTTAACGTATCAATTTATTCAATTACCATTTATACTCATCACAATTAGCTTTTATTTTTCTAATTAGTCAAAGCGTAATGTGTTGATTTATTATTTGTGAATTTGATTGCTATAACTGGAGTGACTGCAGGGACATCTAGGGGATAGCAGTTTAATTACAATTGAAAAACAGGTTGCATAAAACACAGAACCCTAGTTATAAAAGATAAGCTTGCAACACTGCACAGAGCTGAGCGCCTAGGAAATGCTACAAAAAGAAGGCGCGTGTGAGAACTAACTTTTATAAAGACCCATTCAAATTTGCAAAGAAGTTATTCACCAGGGAGAAAAATGGCACACTAAAAGCAACTAAGTCTGAGCTGGAGAGATAGCATGAGGAAACGCATACAGATTCAAAAAGTCGATTCCTTCAGACATCCCACCTATCAATCCACCAGAATACCAAATGGAGGACTGCACACCTAAGTGGAATGAAGTAGAGCAAGCTGTGAAAAAGGCAAGGGCGTCATCATCTCCTGGGCCTAATGGAATTCCATACAGAGTGTACAAGAGTGCCCCTGGTGTTCTACTAATCCTGTGGAAACTGATGAAAGTAGTATGGAGAAAAACAGGTTGTACCAACAGCATGGCGCTGAGCAGCTGGGGTCTTTGTACCCAAAGTATAAAATTCTACAAGTATTGGTCAGTTTTGCCCTATTTCCCTGTTAAACGTGGAAGGCAAGATTTTCTTCAGCATTGTTGCTCAGAGATTACCTATTGAAGAACTGCTTCATTGACACTTCAGTATAGAAAGCCGGTATTCCAGGTTTCCCAGGATGCTTAGAGCACATCAGTGGCAACAAATTCAAACAGCTAAAAAGGAGAGGAAGGAACTCCAGGTGACATTCCTGGGTTTAGCTAATGCATATGGTTCAGTACCACATGAACTTCTTTGGGCAGCTTCTTTTTTGTGTACTGAGGACAATAACAAACTTATTGAAAGCTTGTTTTTCAACTTCAGAACGCATCACTAAATAGCAAGGTCTAGAAATTGGAATAATGGCAAGATGCACTATTTCCCTCTGGTTTTTACCATGGCAATGGAAATAATTATTAGGGCATCAAAATGGATAGTGGGACTGCTTGGCGTCTGGAATGTGACTGCCACCAATTAGAGCATACATGGATGACATGACAATTCTGACTACAACAATAGCCTGCACTAATCAGTTTTTGAGCAAAGTCATCAATAACATTGAATGGGCAGGAATGCAATTCAAGCCCACTAAGTCAAGGAGCATCTCTATAATTAAAGGTAAAGTAGTGGATAAGTGGTTCTACATTAATGGTGAGGTAATACCAACAGTGTCTCTGAAGCCAGTGAAAAGTCTTGAGAGATGGTATGATGGGGACCTAAATGACACAGTTTGCGTGGGACAAGTGTGACAACAAGCAGTGCAAGGGTTGATGAGCATAGACAGCAGCGCTTTACCAGGCAAATTTAAACTCTGGTGATTTCAGTTTGGTCTACTGCCAAGACTTCTGTGGCCACTCACTGTGTATGAGGTTTCCTTGACAACAGTAGAGAAACTGGAAGCCTTAATCAGTTCATATATCAGGAAATGGTACCAAGGTTTTTTTTTTATTATTATTATTTAGCTAGAACCAATTATTTTTTAAATGATTTTCTCCAAATGTGGCTGTGGCAGAGCAAAGCTCTACCCTTTTTAAATTGGCAAGGATGGGGTTAATTTCCCCTACCTGCCTGGTTTTATTATGTTCAGGTGGCTGGGGTTGATTAGTTGATTAGGTTAATTAACGATCAATCAGCGCCCAGCCACCTGACATAAAAGGAGGCCTCTGCTTTTCATTTGGGAAGAGGGAGCTGAAGAAGCAGGTTGGTGTTTTGTTGGTTGTGATTATTCAATTTTCTAAATCCAGTGAAGGCATTGCCCAGCCTGGAAACCTTTATTTTGTACATTTTGCTTTTTGTCTTTCTTTTTGTGTTTCAATCCCTTTGTTTTGGCCCTTGTGCCTTTTTATTTTTGTATCTATTTATAATAAAAGAATATTTTTTTGAACTGCAGTCTGTCTCTGGGCCTCTATCCACTCGCCAGCCTGCCACAGTGGCATATCCAATTATTTTAGGCTCAGCTCACCGCTACCACTCCGTTCTGACTTGGGTGTGGCGAAGACGAACATATGCTGTCTTCCGAAGCATGTGCCATCAGCCGACCGCTTTTTTACACACTGCAGCCTCACCGTGCTCAGAGCTACAGCATTGGAGGACAACACAGCTCTGGGCAGCTTACAGGCAAGCCCACAGGCACCCAGCCAGACTACAGGGGTCGCTGGTGTGTGGTGAACTGGGGACACCCTGGCTGACCTAAGACCCGACCTAAGACACACTCCACAACCTGGTTTCTCAGAGATGTCGGATTCAGTTGTCAAGAGTTGTGACGCATAGTGAAGAACTTCTCTGAAGCAGCAGAGAGGAGCAGCAACTGGCTTTAGTTGAGATGAAAAGATTCTGGTTAGGGACCTCAAGCAAGAAAGAAAGCAACGTCAATGTAAAGAAAGTAATGGGCATAGCTGAGTGGGGAACAGAGGGGGGTGATGCTGGGATGCAAGAATCACTGTCGAGCCCTCTTAAGCTGTCGTAGGCTAGTCAACGAAACACCAAGGATGGAAGGTGCCCACTGAAGACCCCAGAGAAGTACCCTACTCAGCTCAGTCCAGACAGATGTCATGCTGATGCGTTAGGGAGGCTGCACAGTGGTTGATCCCTGGAGCCAGTATTACTGCTGTTATGTCTGCTGATGTGCCAAGGAGGCAAAATAGGATGATCCCTGGAGCCAGCATTACACTTCAGCCATCAAGACCAGGTAGGATATCTACTTCAGATGGAAGGAAACGCAGGTGGATCGCACTAGTTTACAGTAAAATAAGTTATGTCTTAGTTGGTGCTTATCTTGGTGAGAGCTGGGTCCAATATCAGCATGAAGTTTTAACACCTATTCTCATGTAATGGAAATCGTTACTGTTCACTGGACACCACCTGTAATTAAACTTTATTAATTAGAATAGAATTCAGCTGTGTAAAAACTATAAAATGACTATGACAAAATGTGTGGTCTGTATCATTGATATTGCTGTATTGTCCATTAAAAAAAGAATGGCAAAATCCATTCCATAGAAAAAACTGCTCCCTTCGGTCTAGCAGTGAGCTACTATACTAATTGATGGAGCAATCCTCCATAGACAAGAAGTGTCTTCTCATTCCTAACATTACTTATGCTATTTTTTTATGTATAAACTGAGAAAAGTTGAGCAAATAGCTACCAGGGCTGTGCAAAGCATGCCTTTGAGTTAAAGACTGGGGAAGATAAAGCAATTAAAGTGCCCACAGTTTTTCCATCAATTTGCTGTAATAAATGTATGGTGGGATGGTTGAATGCTCTATTAGGTAAGAATCTCAAGAAGATTGGTTTTAACAAATACTGGTTGATATACTGTACCTTATTTTCTACACCACTGTGTCCTTTGCCATCCATGAAGAGTGTGAGTTTTAAGTTGTTTCAATTCAACTAGGTACATTAACTGAAAAAAAAAAACTATAGCACCTTTTATTGTAGCTCTATAATGGCTTTAAGCCTGCTAGTTTTTAATGAACAAGAAGCAGTCTGTGCAACTACATGTAATTTTATGTATTGTCTTGTAAGTAGCTTTAACAGTAGGAAAATATAATTGTATTCTCATGTGTCATACTCTATTCAATCTTCTGAGGAGTATTAATGGCAACTCAGTCAACAAGGTCAATTAAAAAATGTGCTTCTATTCATCAATGTGATTTATAAGAAATTATTTTCCATCGGCTAGTTTGATGTTACAATAACAGTGAGCAGTAGGCTTTCCTACCCAGGCTTTGGCTTCCTTGGTTTCCAAAGTAGCAAGGAAGCAATGCATGTGATACGCCCACACACAATTGGTATAATTGACATTTTTTGCAGGTAAACAGGTGTTGGGAGATGGAAACATTTTGAAATTGGCAGACTTTAGCTATCTTTGTTTTTAAAATTAGCCTCCCACATTCAAGGGGCTTACTGTGTAATAAATGCTCCAGCAAAGTAAATAATGAAGTAAATAAAATAACCGCATCAGTTGTAATCATGTTATGCCCAGAAAATGGCTACAGTGATTATGTCTCATTGCTATTCCTTTTTTTAGCAAATGGCTTTCAGAAAGTGTGGCTTATGCACTATTGCATGTAGAGGATTAATTTAAAAGAGTAAAACACAAATGTAATATCGTTTTTGATTGCCAGATTTCAGATAAGCCTCCTTTTTACCATGATACAATATATGTATTATTTTTATTTTAGCATTTTAATAAAAAACTAATTTAAGACACTGTTAAGTTATTGTGGCAAAGTGGTTTGTAGTGCACAGGTGCAGTGGTGATGCAGTGCTCAGTAATGATAGACACAAGACAGTTCACAGTGAAAAAGCAGCTCTTTATTTGCTGGCAAATAATAAAACCTGGCTCTACACAATGATGTGTATCGCTCAGGCAAACCACGGTGTTCAGTCCCGAAATAATAATTCACTAAACAAGACACACACAAACACAACACGGTCACAAGTGCAGAGTGAGTGCTCTTAGTGAAAGTGGTGATTTACAAGTTTATTTGTTTATAGTGAATCTGGGTCTGGTGGTTTAGCTATAGATTCCGGTTAGCCTTCTATAATGACAAGCACAGACAGTTAGAAACAAACAAAACACTGAACACTCACGATTTACAAATTGATCACTTCCTTTCTCTGTCCTAATGGTAACCACATCAAAAGGAATAGATTGCTGAGGCAACTTCCTCGAAATACTTCCGTCACGCCCTCTTTTGGTGGCGCGGCCAATCAAGTCTCCTCCAATCCGTGACTGACACATCACCTACTGCATTAAGGCAATGACTTCTGGTATGGTGGCTCCGCTCTCTTTCTGGATGGTCGGCTTCCGACTGACCCTGAAATGAACTACCAAAACATCCATTACAGGGCATTCTGCTCCGATTAAACAGTGTTCTCACAGATCAGGAGGGAGATTGTTGACTAGGATTCATTCGCTGTCTGTCACAGTTATTATTAGATTTATGTTTCCTATTTTTTCCAGTTTAATAGTATGTGTCGCAGGATATGATTGACTTGATATTGTATTACAGATTTTACCAGTTTTCCCTCTTAACCCTACAGGTTGTTTGGATCTCGGACTGACCACCAAACTGACCAAAGAGCGCATAGGAACCACACAGACGAGTAAGTAAAAATATTTTTCTTTATTACAATGATCAATGCAATTGACAATAAAACCATGCACAATAATATTAAATATTAAATATTAAATAATATACAATTAGATTAAATATATCGCCACTATGCAGCATCTAGCAATGAATATCCTAAAAATCTTATAAATTCCTAAACAGCACAGTACAAGACTAAAACTAAAGTGCGCAGATTTTCAGCAGCAAGGTAAGTATTACAGTTCCTACTGAACCAGAGTATTAAGTCCTCCACTGTCCCGAACCATATACTTGGAGCAAGTATATATCCACAATACTGCTGTATAGTCACCTGGCCTTCCACAGCCTCGGAATGTCCTGATTCCTGCGGTCAAAGTTAACTCTCCTTCACTCGTTGTAAGCGTCATACAAAAAACCGTCAATCCTGGGGTTTAATTGCAAATAATTCACGGTTGCCAGCTCCATATGTCTAGGTCTACAAACCACCTCCAAAGGGCTCCTCCTCTCTCCCTCCACTCCACGATGTTGACTCCTGAAAAGAGGTGTTCCCTCACACACCCCGATCTCAGCCTTCCCTGCAATCGAGTCTTTGTCTTCGACCCGGCCACTTATACTTAACTCCTGCAAAATAACAGCACTCATATATAACCCAGCTATTTCAGTTTCCCTTTGGGTAGTCAATTTAACATTTTAAAATCGCATGTGTAAAATATAAACAATACATAGTGTAATAAAATACAATAAAACAGAGAATAACTATTATAAAAAAAGTGTACTAATTATTACCATAAAAACCACTGTACACATATATATATATATATATTATATATATATATATATATATATATATATATGTATATATGTTATTTTTGGTCACTTGTGACATTTGTATTGCATGTTAACTAGAAGCGTAACATCTAAAAGCGTATGTTTCTCAGAATGATTTAAACAAATAAAACTACTAAAGGCATTAAACCACCAAACAAATTATTAACTCAAGCCTCTCTGAAGCCTATTAAGTCACAATATAAAAATAAAACAAAAAAAAACTAGACCACCATCCAGTAAAACAAATAGAAAGTTTGATATTCTGTAAATTAACTGAAAAGTGGAAAATGATCATATACTGCATCATATATTAGGTACAGTCTTAATTACAACAAAGGTTAGTACACTCCACTACTTAGCAGGCTTGCAATTTCCTAGGCTACCTTCTAAGTGTTCATTAGCATAACTCTGATAAATTACCTTTACCAGATTAAGGGAGATGAAATAGCTAGTCTATTAATTACATGATTATTATTTACTAGAAAAAAGGACTCTGGGCAAAATGTAAAATGGAAGCAAGTTTAATAATGCATTATATTGGAAGGGGCATTTTATCTTAAAGAGTAAGATAAGTGTTCAGTACTTTCCACAGGTAAAGGCGATATTCATTATCAATGTAAGATTAATTAATGTAATGTAATGTAATGCAGGTAATGTATTGTTTTTAAAAATACATGCATACAGTAACCATTACTGAGTGCAAAGGTCGACAATTCTTGCTCTTATGCATCTTACATATTGCAGTTAAGTTTGGAGATAAATGTGGTTACATAATCTAATTCCTTGTTTTACTTTGCTAAGTACTTTATTTAAAGAAATTAGTGCACACACCTGAATATTATGGAATGGTTGTACCAGTGAGAAATACATTTAGCTGGAAACAGCGTGTAAGGCCTAATCTAATTTGCTTATTTGCCTGCTAGAAACATTTTAAAAAATGCAGTAGTCAATTATCAGCTACCGGTATTAAATAAATTCAAATTCAAAACCTGACAGTGGCAAGTGCATAGCCGCAATACAATATAAAAGATTTAATGCAAATTGCTAATTCTATTTAAAGAAAAAATAATTTTCTAATTTAAATTGCAATACACTGCATTTCCAGCAGGGTGCTGAGTGCACAGTCTATCTTAAAAAGTAAGCTATATGTAGAAAAGTTATATTTTCCACAGATCTCATAAAATATTTTCTTAACCATCAACTAATTGACTCATTACTACTAGGCTGTTTGTATACTGCACAGTATGGTACCAGCCAAATCAGCATATCATACCATTTTTACTCATAGCATCCTAAGCAATGGCAAGATTATGGATTCAAAATAAATATTATTATTTATTATTATTATGTGGCTTACAGTTGTTACAGGGCAGGACATGATTAATGCAAGATGAATATTTAAATACAGTATAGTTCACACTAAGTGCAAATAATACTACTAAAATACAATATGAACTAGGATGAAACAAGTAAGGATTACAACAAGTTATATCTACAGTGATATAGTAGTAGTGCAATAGTGCAAGGGTAGTGCATCAGCTGAGGATCTAGTAATGTGGTGCTTTGGTCATGCAAGGCCAATGTTTAGAAGGAGGGGTAGATCAACCGAAGTGTAGTCTAAACGGGTGCCTCTTGAGGAGGTGGCAGAAGGCAGTGAGAGAGTTGTCCAGTAGAGGACCAGCAGTGAGGGCGAGAGGGGGTGTAGGGAGACATGAGAGATTGGAGGTAGGAGAGGGCACTGTGGTGAAGAGAGCAGTAGGCAAGAACAAGTGTCTTAAATTGAATATGAGTAGAGGTAGCCAAAAAAATACATGCATACAGTAACCATTACTGAGTGCAAAGGTCGACAATCCTTGCTCTTATGCATCTTACATGAGAGTAGTGAGGTTAGAGGAATACAAGATGAACATCACAATGAGCTGAAGGGGGTGGGTAGCCGAAGTAGGGAGACCCGCAAGGAGAGAGTTACAGTAGTCCAATCTGGAGAGTATAAGAGCTCAGACCAGGAGTTCCGTGTGTTAAGAGAAGGAGAGGAACGGGTCAAGAATAACACCTAAGTTTTTAGCAGGAGATGAAGCGAGAGTGATAGAGTTAAGGGATACTGAGATGGAGAGGCCAGAGGAGGGAGCAGAAGGAAAGTAGAGGAGGTCTGCAGGACGGAACCCGGATTGAAGAGGCTCAAGCAGAGTGCTCAGTGAGGAAGGATGCCAGCTGTCAGTCAACAGCTTGTTCGAGTTATAGAGTGGAATGGAAGGAGAGAGACAGGGCGATACTTCTGGATGGAGGAAGGGTCAAGAGATGGTTTCTTAAGAATGGGGGTGATGTGAGCACTTTTGAAGGTGAAGGGAAAGGAGCCAGAGAATCAGAGGTGTTAATGTATTGGAAGAAGCAAATAGGACGGAGCTCCAGGGTGCAAGTATTTGGCCTGGAATCCAGGATTAAGGAGCAAAGGTCTGTCAAGTAGAGGTGTGAAAGTTGAAAATGGGGCGGAAGGTGGGATGTGATCACCTGGTGAGGGGGAAGGAGAAGATGGTCTGGAGAATAGATAGTACATGTCCTCTCCTTTGGAGCAGAAGAAGTCATCAGGTGTAAGGGAGGAGGATTGGGAGGGGATGGGAGTTTGAGGAGGGAGGAAAAGGTGGAGAAAAGTCAATGGGGGTTGTTGGGGGAGGGGGTTGTTGGCGGAGGACAGAAATATTGTGCAGTGGTCCTGATAGAAGCACATTAGAACTAATGTGGTACCATGGTAGGGCAATGTGTATTATTTCAATTATATTATGATACCTTAGGCATGTATGAAAAAGTTAACACCACTGAACATTTTGATTGCATTTTTTTTTTCTTTTATTCTATGTTTTGATATGTGATATTAGTGTAGCTAGACATTTTTAGTTGGTACAAGAAACAGGCACAATCAGAATAACCTCCCGCTCAATCTGGGAGAAATAACAATGCCACTTTGATAAAACTGGCAGGTCTTGCTGGGTCAAGTAGAAGGAATAATTCTTTGAGTACGGATGTAGAATAACAGGTAGGACTTACTGTAAAGATAGCAGGTAGGGCATACTGTTGGAAAGGGTTAATAGATGTCAAATGGTGAGTAACCTTTATGACAGGATTAAACAATAAATAAAACACAACAAGAGCAAATGTGGGATGAGACAATATCTAGCTGTACACTAGTTCATCATTATGTATACCCTCTCAGCCAATCAGAGTGCAGGAATTATCACCACTGTGTTCTGCTGTACCTGGGATATCGAGTGAGGCCTTACTAACATTTTCAGTTTGTTATTATGGCAAAAAAAAAAAAAAACGTTTTGTGTGTACCACAACCAGTAGATGGTGTCAACTGTTTAATATTTTCTAATTAAAATGCATTACTGGCAATCTAGTTTTGATTTGTACTTTATATAGATTTGTTGACCACTATTTTCTATTTACACACTTTCCATGCTTGTTTTGCCCATACCAATAAATCTAAAGTACTTGTGCATTTCAACCTAAATAGTCTCTGCTTGGTTCAGTTCTGCTGCAGTAAAAAAATAGCTTTTTTAGTGTCGGTATTCTGTTAATCAAGGCTTACTCAATGTACATTACCAGGCTATTTATAGTATGTAGATACCCTCACCTGCATGTTTATAAAGTATCCATTTCAAAACTTTCAAAAAGATGAAATCTTCATTGTTTCTGTTAATGAAACAAAACTATCTACTTTAATTCACTCCGACAGCAGTGACAATACAATGTTATGAGAATAAATAATGTCAAAATTCATGTCATTCTTCCATCCATCCATTAACATTCCGCTTCTCCTGGTGAGGGTCGCGGCAAAATTCAAGTCATACAAAACCCTTACTGTCTTTCACTAGCACACAATGAACTACAACCCATCTATCACCATATATGTTAGTATTAGTAGTCGTAGTTGTAGTCGCATTAGCAGTTTTTCCCTATAATAATTGATAATTATTAAGCATCTTTACAAATTCTAAATATACATCGTGAGTTTTGAAAGAATGTGTTCCAGTCCACACTGAGACAAAAATGAAACAAAAGACAGGTAGCTTATTTATGTCTTTTTTTTTTTTTTTTTTTTTTACTTTTTCAGAGATGGAACTAATTTACACCCAAGAGAATGCAGTAACAATGTATTGTTTTGGTTACAAAATGAAAAATAGATAATTAGGAATGGGGGTGTCTATTAATTCTTTAAACTTTCTCAGGCAATGCCCACAGAGTTAGAGCGATATTTGCTTACCTTGTCATTATGCAAAAACGTATTAGCTAATTATTTGGAATAATGCAATTAAGATATGCATATTTAGCATAATTTTAGCAATGTAAGTGTTGCAGTCAGCAGATACCGGGTTGCACTCTTGGGCAGCTGAGGCAAGGGCACTGCACAGTCTCAGATGGTGCATGGTACAATTACAGAAAACACAGTCTCAACTACTCTATTAGCTGCTGTAATTAATTTCAAACTGTACAGGAGGACATGATGATACAGTAGGAAGTGTGTGTATTTATTATTAAGGAGACAAAGATTTATACACGATTAAGTTATAGGATTAATACATTGTTTAAGTTAGAATTTAATTTATTTAAGAATAAAAAAGACAAGCTGCATGAATCAAATCACAATTTTTCCTTCAATGCCTTAACTTAGCAATCATTTTTGTCCCAAGTGTAGTGCATTGGTAACACTTTATAAAGGGTGTCATTAACACTTTATAATAAGTGTCAGTACCATAAAAGTAATTATCAATGAACAAAAATGTATTTACAGTACTATTGAATTAATACTAAGTAAACAAGTACTTATGATACTTTTCACTTCATAACAAACCCTTATAATCTACCACGGGTATGCACAGTCATTGAAAAATATGAAGCGCATGCGTCAAACACTGTAAAGACTTGTAGCCTAACTACAGTATAACCATATCATAGAAAAGGTACCTGTATGGTATATCCATTATACTGTATGTTTGGAATGGGCAACAGAGAAAATCACCTATGGTACATGACTTCTGTTCTCTCTGTTCTCTGTTCCAGCCAAGCCGGGAAGCTAAATAAAGTTACACCAGTGGGGCACCCAGAATGTTTACCAGTCAAGCCGAAATCCTCTCACACAAGCCGGGAAGCTAAATAAAGTTACACCAGTGGGGCACCCAGAATGTTTACCAGTCAAGCCGAAATCCTCTCACACAGGTCTGAGGAAGATGTTTCACACAAGCCCAGGTGCCTAAGCTGCTTTCCCTAGAGTAGAACGCAACCGTAGCCCTTGCAGAGAGGAGAGGCTCAGTGCAATCTATAACTGTAACCTTAATGAGTTGCAGCTGTCTCCATTATCCTCAGCTGCAGTGCTGCTGTTCATCAGTTGTAAGATGGGGTCGCAGAACAGAGGCTGCCAGTGAGCGGCGATGAGATGAGTCAACAGAGTAAGAGAGAGAGAGAGAAAAACAATGGTGGCACAATAATACATCACCTTTTGTAATTTTTACCAATGAAATGTTCTTTTTTAAACTATTTTTTTTTTGAGAAGAATATTTATTCAAATGCAGTACAAAACAGGCAAATAAGCATTTGGTGTATTCTCTAAGTTCAGTTTATGCTGCCATCCCTAGACAAGAGCCTCTTAGGTCTTTATAGTTCTACTCGGCTTTTACAACATGCATTAAATACATTGGCAGACCATTCAGTTGATCCATGAGCTATTTAATATTTTGAAGCTGCAGTTTGCCAAAATGACACAATGTTCAGTTTTAAAGTCAAATTCAATTCTTTGGTATCCATAGTGATTCAACCGTTTGTGTATTTTGTTTTGATTCCCCAAAAGCAGTTTCAGCTGTTGGGACACATACGATCCCCCTGTAACCTACTTGCCACTACAGTACATCAAAAAGACATACTCCTGCTTCATCTAAAAATGTAATCATGCTTTTTTTGTGTATAGCTCAGAAAGCAAAATAGAAATTTCGCAGGCAGGGGGTGGTTTGATGTAAAAGCTGGCCTGGGATATATTTGGTTAGAATCCAAGCTCAAGAGGAAGCTCAAGTGGAAGTTTGTATTGACATCTTTCGACATCTGCACTCCACCTACTGCCTAAATTATTACATTGCTTTACACTAAGGTCTTTCAAGCAGACCTATTCCACACAACAACTTTGTAAGGGCCACAGATGTATGCTCTTATACATTACTATTGGTTTAAACAGCTGGCAGTGCCTATAATTTCTCTTGCCTGAGAGCTACTGGGCAAAGCACTTGACGTTGATTCCCCCACAGCTATTGTTCTAACCATGAAGGATATTACCTGTGCTTCAGGAGTTATAGCTAGCCAGGCCTGAAGTGCTCGCTTTAAACATAATGTATCTTGTCCAAAGAAACTAAAGGTAGCCTGGGAATCAGGCCCATAACCCTCTACTCAAAAGACCACTAATTCACTTAACATGTGACACTACGTGTTATCCTGCTCACTGTCTTGCTGGAGCCCTTGAGCCTTAGCATATAGCCAAGTGAATACTACAACATTAATAAGAATACATGTGTACAACACAAATGTGTACATGGAACAGACTATAAATAAATACTGAAATAAGAACAAATCTTACACTGTATAATTACTACTGTATAAAATCTCATCATATGGGTATTTTAAATAATGAAACTCTAAACACCTTAATGGATACCAAACCTTATTTATTTCAACAAAATAAACTGTCTTTAAATAAAATGTGAACAAGGTCCAACATTTCAGCTGTAATCATGTTATTTTCTATGACAGACTACGTGCTTAGCTGAAAGGGAAACTGCTAGTCTATTTTGTTTTCCTGCTATTCAAGTTAGGATACTGAGTGATGTATAGGGTGGTGCAGGAAGTCACATTGAGCTGACAATAGAAGGTGATGAATCTAATACATCAGATATTATGGCTGCTGTGCTGTATATTATTCCTCAGAATGTCTTTTTGTACTGTTCTTTTGAAGCTGTTTGTGTGGTGTGTCGTCATAGAGATATTTGGAATGGTGAGATCCTGCTTTCCCTGCGGAAAGGAAAACAGAAGAGTTCCTTATGAATGAGGTTGCAGGGTAAGCTGAGGCCTCCAGCAATTATGGGAGTTTTCATGGGAGGCCTCAGCTGGCTCTGGAATAATGAGTTTCAGCACAATATCCGTCCAGAATTGTAATTATATTACATGCACGCATAACTAAAGGTTTTATTAATTGTACATGTTCTTCGTTTAAGGCATTTTACATTTAAACTGCACATTTAAATATGTATTAGATGAAGGGCTTTCAGTTTTACTCTAAAACATACAGTTAAATCCCAGCCCACCCAGCTCCACTTATTCAAATTACAAAAAATAAATAAGTGAATGAAACAAAAAAATGGAACAATCATCAAACCAATAAGTACAATCTGAACCACAGTAATAAACTCTAATTAAGGATTCCTTTGAGTATTATCTTATGATTGACAGACCAGATTCCATGCTGTGTAACTCTATGTTCCATGGAAAGAGCAATGACACCTGTACTTTATGTAGATTGAAAAAGGCTACATTAACCAATAATACCCAGCACAGAGGGAACTGCCAGAGATTACAGTCTTGTGTTTGGTATCAGTTATTTTCCAAAGTTGCCTGTGATTCTGGTAATTTCAGCGAGGGTTAGTATTATTATAAGTATATGTCAATGAAGACATGGAATGTTCTTTTTATTACTGATTTTATTTTTAGTGCAATTTGTTATAATTTGTTATAATAAAAAAAAATCAAATTATATAAAAGGTCCAAATATTGACCTTCCACTATCGGCGGATCATTTTTAAACAAAGTCGCCATATTTATCTCTCCACCACAGGCAAAGTACAGCAGAGAAATACAATAAATACATACAATACATTCAACCAAAAAAAACAATAGACAATCCTGAAACAAGAGAGCAAGAAAATGACCTAGACCTACACCTAAAAGTTTGTACTAGTTTGCACCCAGTGAAAAAACTAGAACTCCAGCTACACAAAGGACTTACATTTTTTTTAACCTATTCAGTGCAGATCAGGGGCTGGAACTAGGTCCCCGTATCATATCATCTCCTTTCATCAATTAAATCTACCTTATTTAACCTTCAGTCAACCCTAGCTAGCTGTCTTGTGTTTTTTTTCTTTTTTTCATGTAAACCTAAATGGATTTCAAAACTCATCGACTTACAGTACCTATAGGAAGTATTCACCCTCCTTGGACATTTTCACAGTTTGTGATGTTATAACTTGAAATCCTGATGCATTTAAATGAGACATTCTTTCCTTTGATTTACACAACCTACTCAACACCTTCAATGTGTACAAAAATGGGAGGGGGGGGGGGGTTAAAAAAACAAATCAATTAAAAATAGAAACTTGAAAAGTCTTCATTAGGTAAGTATTCACCCCCTTTGCTATGACACTCCTACATAAGCTCAGGTGCAACCAATTGCCTTCAGAATTCACACAATAAGTTAAATAGGGTCCATTTGTGTGCAATAAAAGTGGTTCACATGATTTCAGATGGAATACACCTGTCTCTGTAAGGTCCCACAGTTGGGTAGTACATTCAAAGCAAAGATACTACCATGAAGACCAAGAAGTTTTCAGAACAACTCTGGGATAAAGTTGTGGAAAGGCACAAGGGGAGGGGTCTAAAAAGATTTCAAAGACATTGAATATCCCTTGGAGCACAGTTAAGTCAATCATTAACAAGTGGAAGGTATATGGCACCACCCAGAATCTGCTTAGAGCAGGCCATCCTCCCAAACTGAGCAGCCGGGTAAGAAGGGCATTGGTCAGAGAAGCCAAGAAGAGGCCAATGACAACACTGAAAGACCTACAGCATTCCATGGCTGAGATGGGAGAAACTCTCCATGTGTCAATAACAGCGGAGGTACTCCACAAATCTGGCCTGTATGGAAGAGTGGCAAGAAGGAAGCCATTTCTGAAAAAAGCCCACGTAAAATCCTGCTTGGAATTTGCAAAAAGGTATGTGGGAGAGAAAAGATGTGGCAAAAGATTCTGTGGTCCAATGAACCAAAAATTGAACTATTTGCCCTAAATGCAAAGCGTTATATCTGGCGCAAACCCAACACAGCACATCACCCAGGTAACACCATCCCTACTCTTCCTTCTCTGTTGCAGTTCCATTTCAGCAGAACCAGTTTTTCTAACTAAAAATGCTCCTCAGCAGCGGCCAGTCATTCAGCATCTCCAACCAGACAACAGGCAGTCTGTCTCAGAGCAAAAGCCAGTGAAATTCAGCAACACTCCTCCATGATATTTAACTAAATGAAATCTTTTATGCTGCCTTTTGCCGACACACTATCTTCGGTCAGTACCAAACTGTCAGATTTGGATAAAAGGGTGTCTAATATGGAACAGGACAAATAAACTTCAGCTCTCTCACTAACTCCTGCAACAAACACTGTAGCGGCAGCCACAGTTTCTTCCAGTTCCTCTCTAACTTCGGTTATTGAATCAGATCCTCCAATCTACAACCTGTGACGTAACTTAATCAAAAGTAAGGATGTCAATCTCATCTCATTATTGATGGTGCCATCAGAGTTTCTGAATCACAGAGTTGTGGATTGTGGAGGTCTATCACTAGAACTAGACTCCTATGAATATTACATAGTGGAACTGTCTGGGACCATGTTTATCACAGAGCTTTTTCAGCAAAAGCAGCAGCTATTCTGGTATTTGATAACCACATAATTAACTGGGCACAAACTGATTCAGATTTATTTAATAGAATTTTTGTCCATCTCAGAGCCAATGCATGTGGGGATTGTGCTTCCACAGCCCATTCAACATCTCTCTGTCCAAAAGCAGCAATAGCATCAACCTCCAATTCAGCTCCTGGCACCACCATACCTCACTACTCAAACAGAGCATCCTTTCATAATCCTACCCATGCTTCAGTTCCTCCACATTTATCCTCAAGGCAAGATAAATACGGGCGCACAATTAGATTATCCGGAGGGAGACAAATCTGCAATAATTTTAATACTGGTTTGAGCTTAAGCAGGCAACGTAAATTCTTTCATATGTGCAATACCCCCATTCCAATACAATCTACCCTCTAGCTCGCTCTAATGCTCACAGTTTCCACTCCCATAAACATTCCAGCGCTATCCAAAAAACTCCAGAATCACCCTGACACCAATTTCACCAGCTACTTAATTGATGGACTAAAAAACATTTCTTCAACTGGACTCAATCAATTCCGTCCTCCTTTTCAAAGGAAGAACCTTCATTCTGGCATTCAAGAACCAAAGGTAGTTCATTCTATCATTGAAAAATAAATAAGGAAAGATTTTATAGTCGGTCCCTTTTTAGCTCCCTTGTTTCCAGTCTACATAATTAATCCCATCAGCATCGCCACTTGGAAAATATTAGGAAAACAACGTCTCATCATCGATTTATCAGCACCGCGGAGGTCAAGCACCAGCAACATCAACTCGCTTATTCCTCACAATCAATTTTCTCTTCATTATATTACCATTTCAGATGCTATTCATGCTATTAAATTAGCAGGTTGAGGTTCCTGGTTAGCTAAAGCAGATATATCAGATGCATTTAAGGTAATGCCAATTCATCCTTCTCTTCATCTTCTATTTGGTATATGCTGGGAAGGAAAGTTCTATTTCACTACTAAGTTAACTTTTGGCTGCCGCAGCAGCCCGAAGATATTTGATACACTCTCAGAAGCATTATGCTTGTTACTTTTCAATGCTTGCCATGTTCCATTTCTGCTTCATTTTCTTGACAATATTTTATTACTTTCTCCTCCTTCAGATCCGCCAGCAGAAGAGATTTCTAATCTTAAAAGTTTATTTTCAGAAGTCGACGTTCCACTTTCAGAAGGAAAAACTATTGTCCCCCTGCATTCTCTGTAAGTTCTTGGAATCATTCTAGACACAGAAAAGTATGAAGCCAGCCTACCCGAGTAAAACAATTAAGAAACTTAATTAAGAAAGCACTGCTTTCCTTGCTGGGTCATTTCAACTTTGCAATTCGCATTATCCCCTAAGGGAGGATATTTATATCTCGACTACTTGTGCTTACATCGACAGCAAAAGTTTTTTACTCTTATATTAATATTTCCCTCAGAAGCAAGGAAAGACGTAAAACACCGTCTGCTCTTATTTATTACTGGAATGGCCTTTTCTATGTTCTAAAATCCACAGCTCTTCTCAAAATATACCCAATAGTTGCAGCTGCCCAACTATGGGGTCACCTCTGGACTAAAATCATTATTATTCTACTGCCATAATATAGCTACAGTGTACATTATAAATGAAGGACATTCCAGTTCCCCTCTTATCATGCAATACTGCAGCGGCTAGTATGGATTTCAGTTTCCAACAAATTCCTAATACAAGCTTGCCATCTACCAGGCATTTGCAGCTGATGCTCTTTCTCATTTACAGATTTCCAAATTCCACAGTTGGTTGCTACAACTCTGCCATCTCCAGCAGCAACTTCACAGCTGATTTTCAACTGAATCCAACTATCAATAAGCTACTTAATTCAACTCAAGATTACACGGCTTCAGCACTTGCCCCTTCTACCAGATCCTCATAGTGGTTGGTCTTCTTATGTAACTTTCCGTTTCCAAAGCAGGATTAATCTTACTCCATTTAACCAGAATTGGATCATGGCTTTCAATAGTTCATGCAAAGGACTCGCTAGATCTGGCACCAGATATTATCAAATCCTATTTGTCAGGAATTCAACACCAATTTCGCTTGATGTCCATCGCTTCTCCAAATATACTATTAATCCCAGTTGTTCGTCTCCTCTTGCGAGTTCCTTCTATTTCCAACTTTCCTTCTCTAGGTATCCGCTGCAGTGACCTGAACCTCATTCAAAATTCCTATTTCATCCTATTCCTTCAGATTTCAAAAATGGATCAGCTGCGTCAAGGACAATGTATTCAGCTTTCAAAAATCAACTCTCCTCTGTGCCCTACTCTTCCATGCTAAAGTACATTGCAGAACGCAAGGCCATTTCACCTTCTGACCCTTTGCTAATTAATTCAAGTGAGTAAATTGTAGCAAGACATTGGTTTTCTTCACATCTCTCCACTTTGGTGTCCAGAGCAGGTCTTCCCTCACAATTCTACACTCCTCATTCATTCAGAATAGGGGTAGCCACATCAGCAGCAAAAGCAAATATCAACCAGCGTCTAATTAAAAATATGGGGCGCTGGACTTCATCAGCAGTCCAAGCTTATATTTGTTCTTCATCATCTGAAATATCCTCTGCCCTTCAGTCCATTGCTAGTATGTCCGGAGTGGGGACGACCTTTCCGTATGGGCCACCAAAGATTTCCTACTAAAAAGACGGGTGTTTTTTTCCACTATGAGGAGGGTCTTCACATAGTCACCAGGGTATTGTTTACTAACCCCTTTGCCACGTTAAATGTTTTCTTTCCTTTCGTGTTAAATATTTTCTCTTTTCTTCTTTTCTATATGCATTGCCGGTTCCTCTTTTTCTTCTTATAGGTGTCTTCAGCGGGGGGCTAGGGGGTCCAATCTTTGGTGGGTTAGTGATTCTACTTTCTCCAACCCTTTGTTAAGCTATGTTTCATTTACCTCTTAGAGGGTTCTTCGCGAGTCAAAGGGGACTCCCAGCCAAACCCCTCCTTTAGCACGCATGATCCCTTGTCGTCTTCTCTTTCAGGTTGTGATGACTGTATTTATGTGTGGGCCCCTAAGCAATGGGACCCTTCCTCATTTGTGGGGTCTCCACAGAGACTGTGACTCCTCTCCTGGTTTGTCGGTTCTTGTCAGTGACGAACTACTCTTCTCTTTGCCGGGCTTTTGAAGAGGTAGAACACCCCGCTCTATATGTTCTAATAACTACTAACTCCATGTTTTTTTACTGGTTCACAAGCCTCTTCGTATGTCGGGTCACCTCAAAGATGGTGGCCCCCCCTCCTGTTTGTTGGGTCTCCTCAGCAAATGAACCCCCCTACATGTTGGGCCTTTGAAGAGGCGGAACCTCTCTTACGTGTTTTAATATATACTAATCCATGTTTTTCTTTTTGGTTCGCGAGCCTCTCGATATGTCAGGTTACCTCAACGGCGGTAACCCCCCTCCTGTTTGTCGGGACTCCTCAACGACGGAACCCCCCTTCTATATGTTGGGCCTTGAAGAGGCGGAGACCCTGTCTCCATACGGTTTATATGTTACTAACTCCATGTCTTTAAACACTACATCAGGGGCCTTGCTCTGCCTTGTGAAATATTTTAAATCATTTGCATGTGTCGTTTTTCTTTCATTTACATTCCTGTTCATTTTTATATATAAAGTTTTGCATCAACCTATAGAATGAGCTAATTTTGCTTCATAAAGTTGAATTAAACATGCTGAATAATGTTACGCTAACATAGTTTGTCATATACTTAACAAAAAACTGACAAATTGAAAGATGTGACATTTTGAAATCTAACATGAAAGACTTTACTACTATTATGGCTCCATGTAGACTTTTGCAATATCATTTTATAGTTTCTAAATACAATACCTAAATTATGTTTATATGCAGTAGTTTTCTCAATCCTAAAATTCTCGATTATGCTAAACTTTTGGCCATAGCTCTCGCTCTCTCTCTCTCTCTTTTTCTCTCTCTCTCTCATTCTCTTTCTCTCTCTCTTTATCTCTCTCTATTATATATATATATATATATATATATATATATATATATATATATATATATATATATATATATATATATATATATATATATATATATATCAGTTAGATATAGATACAGTCAGAGATGTAGTTTCAGTCAGGAAAATTGTAATTTTATGACAAACGACAAACAGTATCTTTGGAATGAAGATCAAAACATGTGAACTGGATCACAGGAACCCAACATATTACACATTGACATTTACGTTTACCAAAATGATTAGCAAACAGTGAACTGTATCTCTTCAAGCAGTGGCGTAGCCAGGATTTTGTTTCTGGAGGGGGATTTTTGCAGATGGGTAATAATTAGGGCTGTCAATTAATCACAGTTAACTTCTGCGATTAAAGCATTAATTTCAGGGGATATTAATTCACACTCCTGTCTTGTCCCTCTTAGGAATATATTCTATTTCCTTGGCACAGGTTTGTTGCTTTTAGTTACAGTATTAGAATACAGAGCTTAATGAAACTTGCTCAAAGTACCCCCTGGTAACGATCTCTCCCCCTTATCCCAAGACACCACCAACCTCCCCACAGTTGAGCAGCTATGTCACAGTGCGTAAGGTCTTCCAGTTAAAGCTACAGAGTTCCAACTAATCATTTTTGCTGTATTAATTCTACGCTAATAACATTAATACAATAATATGAATAGTGCAAGTACTGTAACCTAGCCAAAACAATAGAAAACACATTCCAAGCTAGCTTCAGTAATAAAACAAACTTAAATGAGTGGATGCAGTAATTGTATCAATTAAATATGCGATTAAAACCAAGATTAATCAAAATGATTTTTTTTATCTCAAGATTAATCGAGATTCATTTTTAATCGCTTGACAGCCTAGTAATAAATTTATAAAAATGTTTCCGTAAGCAAAAATTAACTACACTCCAAACTCGGAACTGGTTTTTATATACTGTAACTAATTTTATTGTACCTTCTTTTTCAAAAGCTACTCAAACCATTTGTCTTTTGAGTGATATGTATTACTATACATATCTTCAAATGCACCATTAAATGCCAATTATGTTTTGTATTTTTGCCCGTCCCCCCGATGCCATAATTTCTATATTAATTTTCAACTTGGACGTCTCATCGCACATCAGGTTGAACAGTACATGCACACGCACTGTCCAATCAAAGGAGTCAAAGGCTGAATCTAGTGTGTAAATGATAGGACTCTGCCCAATCACAATTGACTGATTTGTTTATCTATTTTTTAGGGTTAGGGTTAGGGTTAGGGTTAGGCAGTGAAGCAAACAGCTCACAGGTGAGAGATAAAATTTCTTGGGACGGGGGTTTAGTGGTGCAAGTGGCAGAATTTTTTTTTTAATAATACATTCTCGAGGGGGGGGTTCAAACCCCTAAAACCACCTCCTTAGCTACGCCACTGTTTTCAAGATATACAACCTGCATACAGTCGGCTCTCCGATATACAACACTCAGATGCACATCAATCACATTTTACTGTCCTTGTATTAAGAAAAGTGAAGTTAGGCGTTTTTTGCAAATTTTTGCTGTGGGAAGTGTCAGAAGGCCAGCCCTACAGCAGTCCCACGAGACCTAGTGGAAGCTCAGTTTGAGTAGCTATAGGTGGATCGCTAGAAAGGAGTGCGGCAGGATACACTCACCTGTAGGTCATTTTGGATTATGCTATATGTTATCCAGAGGCCTTTCCCCTCCGATCTGCATCTGCTAAATCTGTTGCCAATGAGCTAGTAAAGGTATTCTCCCAGGTTGGGATCCCCAAGGAAATACTGACCGACCAAGGAACCAACTTAATGTCCCAGCTAGTCCGCGGAACATGTCAACTTTTGGGGATAAATACCAATAGGACTTTGGTTTTTCAACCTCAGACTGATAGTCTTGTGGAGTGTTTTAATAAGACCCTCAAAAACATGTTGCATAGATTCATTGACAGTGACATGCTCTACTGGGACCAGCTGATTCCTCCACTTCTCTTTGCTAACAGAGAGGTACCTCAGGCTTCTATTCAAGTTGCTGTATGTGTGGAGACCCCAGGATGTGCTTGATATGGTCAGAGAAATGTGGGAGAAACAGCAGGTATTTAGGCGGAGGGTATTTAGGGGAAGTGGCCCCAGTGATCTGTACCTTGGTTTATGGTTAAACTACAAGGACTAGAGAGAAAGAATTTCAAAGTACCATGAGTGTTTAGTGTTTTGTCAGCTAGTCATTGTTTGTTTCGCTAGACAGCTGACACGAACCGGGAGCTGTCGCTACATGCCAGCATCAAACCCTGGACTGCACTGCACCATTGTTACATCTATGTTTGTCTTTTCAACACACACCTGCACTAGAGCACCCACTGTCAGAAGATGTGTCTATGTTGTGTTGTGTGCAATTTAAGTGTCTTATTCTTTAGGGACTGTAACCCTCCTTGTGTACAGCACAATATATATTGTTGTGTAGAGCCCATGCTTATTATTTAAAGTGTTGTTGACAAGCAACCCAGCAGGAAATAAAGAACTGTTAATTGTGAACTGTGTTAATTGTCTTGTGTTCTCTGCCCCATCACTACACCTGCGCACTGCAAGTCACTTGTTCACACATACGTATCAAAAATCTTAAATGGCAGCCACTTTGAACACTTGAAGATAATGGAACTACAAATCATAATGTATAAAGCCCTCTTAGCTTAAAGCGGTCTTCTGTAAGATAATAATACTTAAGGTTAATAATTATGCTTATTGATCCAGTTCATAAGACACAATCTTAAGATTGTGCTTGTTAGTGAAACACCCTAATAGAATCAAAGCAAAAACACCTTAGTGTAGGACAAAAATGTGGTTCTTTTTTTCCAATCCCCTATTTGCTAGTCAGTTTTTGCTTCAAAAGCCCCATAGGTATTTGAGGATCAGCTTACTCTGCTGAAGCAGAGATTTGGGACATGAGGCATCTTAAAAAGGCAATGCATGATCCAATTCATGATCACTCTTTCAACGAGACTGAGTGTATTTGCTTATCAGCATGACTGCCTTAAAAAAAAAAAAACTGAAGATTACGAGATGAAGCATGTGTAATGTAATTACACATCCACTTCTTGTGATGTACGACCATGTGAAGCATTACTAATTCACAAACAGATACCTGCAGGGAGGACTATCAAGAGCAGCTGTTTGGACAACAAGTATTGAACCCTATGAACCCACTGTACTGCAGCCATTTAACTAACTGCATTAAAGAATGGTTTTAAGCCATATACACTGGGTTCACAATAAAGGCATGCATTCATAAAAAAGTTATTTAAATGTATACTTCATTGACTTCCTGCATGGCTTGTGATTTGGATTCCATGTATACCATTGATAAGTCCCTAAATCTTGGCTCCCTCAATTCTCTTTCAAAAGTAGACACACTGTGTGGTTCAATCCTACTTTGAAATATTTCTAAGGGGCCCAAATTGGATAATAAGGCTTTTGCTGTGAAAGAAAACATGTCGTCTTGAAAGTCAATCTAGCCTATTCTTATTATGAAGGATCTTTCTTGGAAGATAGGATGTAAAATGTTTGTTTATTTAAAACACTTCTGGATCTCAACCAGGCAAGATGAAGGAGATTCACTTTGCCAAAGTTGTTAATTATTTCATGCCACATTGGCATATGCACCTGAAAATTGACAGATTTTAAGCTATATAAGTAGACAGCTTAGGGTTGATGGTACACAATATCACTGAGCTACATTGGGTACAGTTTTTCCTCTGAATATAACGTTTGGTTCACTGTGTCTATAAATTGATGCCTTTTGGATGTCACTATCCTCTGCAGCAGTTGTGTTCACCTGTCGGACAGCTTCCGACCACATAGGCAAATCAGTAGTTGTCTTCAGAAATTAACAACGTTATGCAAATAGTTTAACCCTGTGATACTCACCAGTGTTTTTAGATTTAGCAAAAGCTGGAATTCTACCTTTTGTTACAAATACTGCCTCACCTAGTTCTGCCCTGTCCGGTAGTTATGTAAAGCAGTTGTTACTTCTATACGTGGCTGTTTCAAGTTGAAAGGATTAACAGTAGCCACTGAGGTTCATGTCATATACCCTATGTCTTATTAAAACAAATCTGCTTTTTTACAACTTCATGTAAATATTTTCAATTCCAGGCTGGAGTTTTAAATTGTCTTCTGGTTGAACAGATTAGAATATAGCATTGCCTAAAAAACTACACAAGTTTTCAATGTATGTGATTATGAGCAGTTATTTTACTATAAGTGCTTTAATACTGCTTACCTTCAAGAGGCCCTGTGCGTGTATTTGGTTTATAACAGATAGCAAAGAGGGCTCATAACACCATTACATTACATAGTCATGTGACTGCTGCAGCTATGGAAACAAAAACTCTAAAAGATTTCAAAGTAAGCCTAACAGTACTGAGAGGATGCACCTACACTGTATACAGTTCAGCACATATTGTACTGGTTCTTAGTACAGTATTGTGGGAGTAGAGACATATTGAAACTAGTTTTTTTCCCCCAAGCCAATTACAACAGTACATATGTCTTGATTTTTTTTATTGTAAAACAACTATTCAATTTTTGAAGAGGATGAGGTTTTTTCTTTTTAAAGAAGTGCAATTAAGCTGCAAGTCAAGTCCCATTTAAATGAATGAGTTTGCCACCACAGTACATCATGTACTGTGGTGGCAGCCCCATCTAATTCTGTTGAGAGTGGCTATGTGCTCAAAATGGAAATAACAGCAGTCATAAAAGCATGATGACTTGCAACAAACTGCCAGCAATGGTATTTGACAGTATGAAATTAGGCAGAAAACTCTGAGAACAATAATGTACAGAAAATGCTCTTTCCTGGTGTTGTTTCTCGCTAGTACATCCCTTTTTGACTCTATGATTTATAATTATAACATGTTTGACTGTGCTCCCTGACCTCTACATATTGATGTTAAAAAGCATCAAAAATAACTCAGGAACTTAATTTAAGAGCTCATTCTTGTACCTTACTTGTTTGTTTTATAGTTATTATAGTTTGTATTATTATTATTATTATTATTATTATTATTATTATTATTATTATTATTATGATGTGTTTATTTAGCAGACGCCTTTATCCAAGGCAACTTACAGAGTCTAGGGTGTGTGAAATATGCATCAGCTGCAGAGTCACTTACAACAACAAGTGTTCTGCTTAAAAAAAAAATCATACCTTGAGACTCCTCTCAGAATTCCCTTCCAGTGCAAAATCAAATCATCACAGTGTATTGCAATCTATTTTTCCACTACCATTGCAAAGCCTGTAAGTCTAAACTTTTAAACTGGCTATAAGAAATCTCATTGCGAAGGTTGATTGTGAGGATCTGGCATTTTTCTTGATGATCTCAGTCTGTCTGGTATTTGGGGTGTAAGGTCCAGTGCACTGACCAGCTGTTCTTCATGTTAAGAAAAATAGAGTGAATATAACAATTTGCCAGAAATGGGCTTCTTGTGGTATTAAAAAGTTAAGTAACTGATGGTTCCCCTTTTTCTTTAAATTCTTCAATTTTCATACTTTTTCTCCATCAGACATAAACAGATCACAAACTACTTCTAATTCTGCAATATCACATCTGAATGGTACTGACAAGGTAGCAACTTGGAAGAACTCAACGATAACATCCACTTATAGATCCCGTGACACCTCAAGCTGCTTTACAACATATTCAATTACACAGACTGCAGAGCCGTGTTAAACGCAATGGAGAATAGGAGTGTTTAGTTTAAACTTACATAGTGAATAGTTGAAAGGGGGCAGCCCTGATATTCTTAAGCAGAGATTTTGTGTAAAGGCTAAAGGAACACTGTATATGCTTAGGTACTAGAAGGCCTTCATGCTAAAAACAATTACTGTCCCCTTACCGTTCTATGAGGTTTGCCTATTACTATGGCAGGCAACTAGAAGTGAAGCTCCTTGCAGTGATGTTACAAAATGTGCGGAAACCAGTAGCCAAAAGTCTATATCATATTCAAACTCAGGTCTATTGAACACCTCAATTTAATAAATATTGCAGAGTGTCAGGCAGGGACTACCTCCTATGTGTTCACAGTTAAGTGTAAGGGCAGTTTGGTTCTACCTGGTCTTCCACTGGAGATTAGTTTGGCAAGATGACATAGGAATGCGACCCAGCAGAGAAGTGCATGTCATTAATCATTCTTCCATAATTTCAAGAAACTGGGAGTTCAAGCCACAAGCTAAAAATCCAAGCTTAAGCTCTTCCTCATAAAAGAATGTTACTTTAAATCAATTAAACATTTCCCATGAATTGTTCGCCTGTGGTGTGCATGGTCTTTGATTCATGTTCCGCCTCTGCCCTGTTATAATAGTTAACTATTACAAGTAAGTGACCAATCAAACAGTAGACTCCACAAGCAAACAAATATATACATTAATAAAATAATACTGCTGCTGGTATCCCTTTGTGGAAGGCTAAAAATGTGTGTTTTCAGCTAACCAAAACATTAATGAATGCTTTGCTTAAAACAGGGTGGAGGAGATTGCTCCCCATTTATGAAAATCACAGATATAAGGTACTACTCACCCATAAGTCAGTAAGCTTTTAGAAAGTCTACAGTATTTTGCCTTGCTTGGCATCTTGGAATTTTGCCTTCCAGTGGCTGTCACACTCTACATTTCTACCACAGAACAATTCCCCTTTCCTCTCACAAGACCCGCTTTACTGCTCATTTACTGTTCTCAAACATTTTTGTTCACAAACCACCTGATTTTTTTTTTATTTGACAGTGTACAAGTGCATAGAATTACAAGAAGCAAAGCCTCAGTTGTGAAAAAAAAAGTAAGCGATACAAAGATTTAACAAGTCAACAACTTAATGAAATCGAAGAAAACAAAAATGCTGGAGCAGCTGGTGTTTTTATTGATTTGATGAAACATAAAGAAATTGCAATCAACAGTTTGTATTGAAATTCTAATGGTCTGCTATGATAATTATAAGCTTCAGTGCATAATTCGGCTGGTCAAGAATACTCAGTTCTGTTATGTTAGCCTCTGTGCTGGTCTGAATTACTCCTTAAACAGTGCTGACATAAGCCGCAATGATAGCCTTAGTGTTAGTGACCAAGCATTTAAAAATGCCAGTCATGTATTTTTCTGTTAGCTTCTCCAGGTCAGCGGTAGTGAACTTATTTTCTGTATCTTTTCATTATCAACAAAAATACATGACTGGCATTGTTAAATGCTTGGTCACTAACGAGGCTAACATTGAGGACTGTGTCAGCTCTGTTTATGGCACAATTGAGACATTCATTTTAATTAATTACAATAAATGGAAATGTTGAAAATCTCCAGTTTAATGTTTACAATAAATATACTGATTCTCTTCGTGAATCCAACCCAACTACAACCGTATGTTAATGCAACACAACGCATGCCCTGTCGTGTGTTACTTTACAGTTGGACGAGAGCGCAATATACAAAAACTCCCTAATAACGAATATAACAGACAGTTTAGAAATTGTTTTTTACTTGGAGATGTTCTCCATGTATGCATTCTTCCTGCATCTGTAGCTGAGTTTTTAAGGTCTCAAATTTTGGGTTTGCAATGGGATCTATAAACTATGCTGCTGCGTCCTTTCTGTAATTATGTAACCTTTCCACGGACCACCTGAAAGGAGTCGGCAGACCACCAGCACAAGCAGTACAGGATTGTCTTAAAAATTCATTTTATTCATGGGTTGTATGTATGCTGCCTCTTGAACATGCGGTCATACAAACATTAATATTCTTGGTCCAATTTTGGCTGTGAAAAATATTATTTGAATGAACTCACAAAAAAAAGCATATTTGGCCAATTTAAAGTACAATAGCTTACAGTCCTATATCTTTTGCCAACATCCTCCAATCTCAGCATTTTATGATATAACATAGATAACTTTAATATATTTACTTTTCCATACAAACCCTCGGTAACTTACAAAAGATGTAATAGTATAATAAATGTAATGTGCTAACTCACACTGTGCATTTACATTTTCAAGATGTTTAAATCATGAATTCAGACTTCCCACTCTTAATACCAAAGGGGTCCAAGAGACCATTTTATAAAACAGCAACATACTGTAGAAACTAAACTTTTTTATGCCTATCCCCATGCCATTGTGCCCCCTCACAGAACAGTGAAGGCAGTTTCAGAATTGACTCTACAGGAGCTTTAAAATACTGGAAAGTACCATTTTTAATTACCCAGACAAAAATGATCAGCTATTACAATTGAAGTGAGTCTCACTATTTTGTTTCCATGAAAGTCTGAAGTTTCAGATGAGCTGTGATTATAATATGTTGTGTTTTTGCTGACAATGTACCATAATTACAGTTCATGGAAGGTAAAGTTACCTAATACATAATTGTATTTTATATCTAAGTGATGTCATTCAGTGAGCAAAGATGTAGTGTGTCAGGATGTCTGAATGCTGTTAAATATAAGGCGTAAAAAAAACCATCACCTTTAAGATCCCCTTAAAAATGTCAGTAAATAAGCCTGGCTGCTGGGATTGATCATGAAATCATCATTAAGCTGCAGGCATGCTGCAGGGAAGATCCAGGCAGCAATACTGTACTTTTTTTAACTGTCCCATTAGACGATATTCCTTTAAAAAAAGAGTTGCAGGTGATATGTGCAGCAGTGCAGAGGGAGGCCTGTCTCTCACTGTGCCAAATGCTGCATGATGAATCTTGTCCTTATCTGAAAGTAACAGTTGTGCCACTGACATTATCTGCAATTAAGTAGTGGAGGGGGAATTTCTGGGGCAGCTCACAGCCAGATTTGTTTATTGTTGGGAGTCCCATTGGGAAAGGAGAGAGGCCTCTATTGCGAGCTAGGATACACTGACTCTAGGATCATTTTACACCTTTGTGCAGTTTTTAAAAAAATCACTCTCTAGACCTGTTAACATAGAAGGCTTTCATTTAGATTTGCTCAAAATTAAACTATAATTTAGTTTGAACCAGAGTCTTGTAAATCCAGCACTGTGACTGCATTTGGCTCTGTTCCGACTGTGCCATTTTGCATGTATGTTAATGCGCTGTATTGTCCTGCAGTGTGGCTTGCAAGTTTATTGTGAGTCAATACAATACAGCGTATCTTTTATTATACAAACTGTTCAAAGGCAGCCCCATAAGACAGTTGTTCTATGTTTTTTTTTTTTTTTTTTAATTTTTATTTTATCTTGGAAATTAAATTAATTATACCCAGACTGAATTGTGGTCTAATTAGGCTAAATAGAAGTGTGTGCACAACCATTGCCTCTCTTGTTTAAAGTACAGTATGTTGTCATACTGCTGGTTTTACAGGCAGTCAAAGATTATTGCTTATTTTGGTCTGTGAAACCCGACAACAGTCTCTATTGTATTTATACATTTACAGGATATAAAGGTGAAAATCTAATTTGACAGTCAAATTATTCGGAACAGATATGTATTTAATCTGTATCTGGGATTTCCACTGCATGGTCAATGGTGCTGATCATCGTTCCAGTTGCTGCTTCACCTCTGCTGTGGTACTGGGCACACATTCACAAATATAGGACTAGGGGTATAGGGATAACTCTGGTCCCAGTTCCAACAGAATCAGGGTGTAACTTTCACTAAGTCATTAACAGGTATGCATTCTTGTTCTGGAAACTGGACAGTGGTCTATCTGATTAACTGTACATTAACTGTATATTAATCAAAATGAAATAAGGGAATGGTGAATAAATAAATCAAATGACATTTAGAGCTACTTCCTTTTTAAACCAGTATTGGTACACCTCGTGTCCCAATAATGTCTCAGTTCTTCTTAAAGTGGTGTATAACATCACAAACACAAATATGGGCTGACATTATATTTATTCACAGCCAAATTCCCTTTTTTTCCTAAATGGTTTAACTTGCTTCTCTTATCTTTCTTCTTTTCTTAATGATGTTTAAGTTATGTGTTGCAGCAAGAACTTACCTCTGTATGTATCCTGTCGAACATGTTCCACCTACAACCTGACAGCGAGTTTGAAAATCACAGCGAGACTAATTACTAGAGAAGAAGCCTACCAAAGGAGCATTTTCTATTGAGAAGAATGACAGCCTGTTGACCTACTTCCCGGCCTGATCAGCCAGTTCCCCTCAGAAACATTGCTCCATTATATACTGTCATAAGAATAAAAAGCCATTTTGGAGCAGTAGGCATCGCTAGAGGATGACAGACTTGGCTATTGGTAAGAGAGTCTACTGGGAGCACTACTGCAACACAGTGTAAAAGCAAAAATAACAAAAATAAAAACATACAGATTTACATTGCTTCATTTCTTAATTCTCCAATCTTGCCCACCTAATTGTTTTGCATACCATTTCTACAACTCAAATGTTTTGTTCTCTTCAACATTGAAGTTGAGCTGAAAATAAATAAATAAATAAATACATAAATAAATACATGAAAAGCATCAGTGTAATTATAAAAGGTGAATTTTAATATTTCAGCTTTTAATACTGTTGATGCTACCAATTATTAACACAAGGCGCATTACCATACATCATTAAAAAACAATGAGTACCTTGAGATACCATTAAAAAAAATTGCAAGGTCCCTCAAGTATCATGTTATGTGGGAACAAAATCTAGTGTATCTAATTCAAACCAATGTTGGTTTTTGGTGTCTCCAGGTGGTAACCCACAATAACAGCTTCTGACAACTTACAAACCAACTGTCGATGATGAGTGCTGGTGCAGCAGCTACAAAGAAGCAAGTATGACAGCTTCTCATGGCTCTCTTCTACTCCACAACTCCTGCCAGCTGTTATTTCTGAGGGGGAGGGGTGGTGGGGGTCTTTAAGGGGGAAAGGGTTAAGAGTAAACCAGAAAGATGTTCGATAAGAAACATAATTGTCAAGGAGAAGAGATTAAGTCGAGCAAATGTTTAAGGGCCTCAAAGAAAAGTAAGGATTGTAATTAATTGTCCTTTTGTTAATTTAATGTACAGTACCTTTCTAATTCGGTGTGCTGTAAGACAAATGTCATAAGTGACCAAATTGAGCGCTGCATCTTTTCACTTTTCATGGATTGACTGATTTGCACTGTTTGTTATAATTTTGCTGTGATTATTTGGTTGTTTTTTATTTTATATTACTTACTATGTTCAGTTTTTGCTTGGTGTGTTTACTATGTTGTTGTATTTATTATTAGTTCACTGGTGACCAAATGGTAGAACTGATTGTCATTCTGAAGAACCTAATTGCATCATCTGTTACCCATTGCCTCATTTGATTACTAACTGCCCTATAAAAGGTGTGCGGCCTGCACAGTGCAGGTACAGACAGGGGCGACGCGTAGGGAGGGGCACACCTGGTTACGTGCCCCCCCAGATTTCTGCCAGGCATTGGCTTAGCCATTGTGTTACAGGGGGAAAAAAAGTGCTGAAAAGATAATTTTTTTGGTGTCTCAGTATGCTTCAATCAGTACCGCTTTCAATTAGTATACACATGAATCACCACTCACAACTGACCAATGACCAACCTTCAACCTTCAACCTTGAACTCTTCTGATTGGACAATACACACAGCTTTTATACTTTACAATCCAAACATATGCGCACCGTGACATAACATTGAGTGAGAGAGTGAAGTATGGCCTGACAGCAGTAGGGGAAAGGAAAAAATAATTTAAAAATTGCTATTTTGCTATTTTTTTTTAAGCTAGCAGTTACCACCGGCAGTCCTACGCCAGTCAAAGGACAATTAAATTAGTCAAGATTTGTGAAACCTTAATAACATAACCAAAGCGTGTCAGTCAGCAAAAATAAGTTTCATGTAGCCCTGTACAACAGCAAAAAGACAGCTACATTTGGAGTTTTTCTACAACAAAAAAGCTAAACCACCAATGCCAGAGACATCAACAGAAACCGAACCTGACTCTTGTGTAGTTCCGAATTTTATTAACAGCACACGAGTGTGACGATACTTCCATTTCAAACGCTCAGGTTAATGCAGGTGCAGCTGTCGATAAAAGAGACCCTTGCCTTTAAAGTGTTGTTTGCAGCTCTCTTGATTGTGACAATCTGTAGTAGAACTGTAGAGCAGGAAGTGGATGAGAGAAATTGCTGGAGGAACAGATTGCAGGAAGAACCTGGAAAAGTTAGATAAAGAGATAAAGGGAAGCTACAACCAAGTATTAATACTTTTGTTTGAGTGGTGAACCCTGTCTAACTTGCAGATAAATGCACAAGGCTAGAATAATTTTGTTCAGTGTGCAACTGGAAACCATTTTTTGACATTACAACACATATATTGATTTTACTACTATATAGGAGTTATGAAGTATGTCAAATAGCATTATACTGATTGTGGTGGTCTGTATATGAGACAACCTGTTGGAGTATTGTTAGAAACTTAAAATTGGGATACAATACATTACAATGGAACTGTACTGACAGTGGCTTTGTTTTGTTCTTTTTGCTTGATATAGCAGGAACCTGGGCCTGGGGTTTTGGGTTGACTCCCAGTAGGATAGTGACCAGGGGGACAGCATTCGGGACAGGGAGGGGACAAGGGCCATTTTTGGCCTGGAGTGATACTACAAGTCGGGAAGAAGGGAATACAAGGTTGTAGCTTTCTGTGCTATGGCCTTTCTTCTAGTGGTCGGAGTCCTGGGACCCTCCCTGCCTATTTGCACAATTGAACTTGTTTTTATATGGTGTTAGCCTAATCCAATTGTTTTAGTAAAAATTTCTATTGTAGACTGTTGTATGTATTGGTTTAGTTGGTATTGTATTTTATTGTGTGAATTGTTATTGTGGCCATTCATTGCAATAAAAATTGAAGCTTCTGTGCCTGTGTTGTGGTCCTTGGATGTTCATCTGGGGGTCGGAGTTGGTGTCACAGAATCCCAAAAGAAGCTGTAGAGAGAGAGAGAGAGAGTGGAAAACGGGAGGGTTAACTTTTGTATAGATAGTTAACATTCTTTGGTTTATTGTCACCTGGTCAGCTCTCTACTGGTTTGGTGTGTTGAAGCACTGGCACAGGGTTTTTTTTAGTTAAGCAATGGTGGATCTTAAAGTAAGTATCAGGGTTCTGAAAAATATAGCATTGCTTCAACTGTTTAAATAACATACCTGTAATTTATTTTCTTTGTTAACATCCTGACAACTTTTTAGACTTTAACTTTAGTCTGTTTCAAAGCTTTTTTTCAAAATGGCTGCTCTAGTGCACTGGGGTCTGTCCTCCTAAATCACTGCAGGAAGAGCGATTTAAAACAAAAAAAAGAACAAGTGCTCTGGCTTTTTAGTTCCGCACAATATCATGGATCACTATTGCTGTGTTACCTGTTTGACAATGTGGGCAATAATCCTTGCACTATCAGTGCACTAGAGTAGCCATTTTGAAAAGAGCTTTGAAACAGACTTTAAAGTGTTAGGGGTAGATGCACCTGTCGCAAACAAGTCGGAAGACTCGGGTGAAATGTACTAAACAGATGCAATACTATTTGCTGCTCTTTAGGGATAAATAATTCTTTGCTCTGGTTCAATCACAAAATCACTTACATTCTCTATTTTTTTCATTTTACTTCATCACGCTGCTATTAATAGTATTTTAAATTCTATTAATGCTTTCATGAGAATGCCTAGCCTTCCTATGCCGTTTGATCATACCACATCTCAGCTGCACGCTCGCTCAGAGATGGATTCTGACTGCTTGGGATTTGCGATTGGCAGGTTTGAAGAACACTCTGCACTAAAGGGCTCCCATGATAAGTTTATTCTTTCCCATTCCCCTGCCAAGTGGAGTTGTGTTCCTGGAGCTTTGACACCTTATAAAGACATTCCAGTGGATTCCAGCACAGTCAGGCAGATGGTATGAAAGGGATATAGGGGGATGCAATCTCTGCCAGCTTTTCATGTACTCTAGGTAACATGGTATTCCAGCACAAAAAAAAAAAAAGAGTTGATAATATTGTAACAGCCCAAGGACTGAGGCAAACAGCAGGATACTGCCAACGATCACAATTTATTTATGATGTGCAGGGGTGTAGGTGCAGTTTGAGTCCTTTTTCAACACCTGATGACTTATAGATCCTAAAAAAATGGCATAAAATTCCATCTCCATGTCCCTCCTCAATTTTTAATTACATCCAGTGAAATGCATGCCCGCTTTCTTTGCCTTTCCACTGAAACAAGTAAAAAAAAAAGGTACAATACTGGAAACCAAAGAACAATATTTAGACAGTCTTTGTTGATTGAGGAGAATTGTTCAGACTGATTTATTTTATTTAATGAAGAGATTGCTATTTAAAAAAAAAAGACTTTTGGCAATGGGAATGTTCAAGTAATGCATCATTGTTTTGGCAATTTTCAACCTCCCCTCCCCCTTCCCTCATCATTAACTATTGTTAAAGGTTTGCCATTACATTATGTTATCCTTAGTACCTGCTCACTAGATAACACTGGTTTTTACAGGTATGTCTTCACAGTTTTTATTAATTTTTTTCAGTAACTTTAAGCCACGTCAGGCAAACCATCATTGCATCAAGACAAGGGAAAACAGAAAGGAAATAGCATCATATCAAACTCTGACTGTATATGAATAAATGACACAGCTATAATCTGCCTGAACTATTGCAACAGATTTTGACTTTTGTGAGATGCAGTACTGGACCTCTTGGAGAGTAAAATACATGGTGGAAAGGTTAGAAGAAAGCGCAGAACATTTTATTATTGTTTCTTTCTTCAATCAAAATGGCTAACGTTTGCATTTTCCCTCTGTGCTAATGATAGGGCATTAGTTACACATAATTGATTTGCTGGAACAAAACCAACATTGATGACTTTTCTCTGACCTTTTTTTCACAAAGACACAAATTTAACTAAATTAAACACTTTAAGACTCACAAAAAATTTGTACACGTTCATGTCTAAATATTAAAGGTTGATTTATTTATGTAACCCAAATTCCTCTTCTAACGCAGGCACTGTATATGTATATATTATTATATATATAAAATATAATAAGACACAGTTCATAAATAATAAACACAGTAGAACATACACAAAGACACACATGTTCACAAGTCCAGAGTGAGTGCTATAGTGCTCGTGCTGTAATACAATTTATTTGTGTACAATAGTATAGTGCTATCCGGGTTTAGTGCTGGCCTGTAGAGACAGCTCCGGATCGTGTTAGCTGTCTAATAATAACAAACAAGTAGATTTTTAGATACAGCAAATCAAACGAAACACTCACAATAATTCATAGTACTCCTTCCGGTTCAGCTTAATCATAACAAGGGAACAAATCACCTTGCTACGTCGCCCATTGTACTGTCAGTCACACCGCCTTTGTTAGTGAGTGCAACCATTTCTCCTCCAATCCGCAGTTGCCACATTGCTTCCCTTCTGTGTCGATGACTTTGTGTACCGTAGTCCCTTTCTAAATGGCAGACTTTCACCTAACCCTGGGAATGAATTGTTATGCCATCCAGTCCAGGGCACTATGTTCCCATTACACAGCACCCTCACAGGTCGGGAGGGAGATTTATAACCAAGATTCATTCTTTCTGTGTCACAGTAAGGGATAATTAATTGTTTTGAGTGCCATTAGGCTTGGGAAACTGGCGATTATTTTCTTACCGATTCAAAATTTTGAGTTGTTTATGCCACTTAAAACATTTCAGACAACCGATCAAGAATTATCTATTATCCAAACAGCTAAATGTGGATTCTTGCTTCTAAACACAGAATGATAATTGCCTTATGAAACTCACATCAATTTGTATAAATCACATACAAACAAATACTATAGCGTTAATTAACTCAAAGCATGAATTGAAAGCAATAATACTTTTCTTACATTCCACTTAAAACAAAACATTAGTTTTACTTTAAGGTCTGCTTATTCTCGAGTTCATGAGAGGATTACAACATTACTCATTGAATACTTAACAGATTTGTGCTGCTTCCTCCAGCTGTTCTGTGTCTTCAACAATACAGGCACTCGAAACTTGCCCACCGTCAAGGTCAGCTATTTTCCTAGGTCGGCCTTCCTCGCGTTTCGTCTCCACTTCAGGGTACGATATAAATGTCTTTGCAAAGAACTAAGAGTCATTAACTATTTAGGTATTCCACTGAAACAGCAATTCCTCCACCAATATGTCAACTCTTCATCCGGTTATGTCTGGGATATTCCAATGCAAACTCTGGCACTGCTAGCTCAATAAACTGAATATACTTCAACTTCTGTCGCCTTCAAATGTTTATCCAACTCCGGTGATCAATCTGGGCTAAGTTAGAGATTTGATTACAAGTACTTTAGGATTTTAGACGTCTCACGCAGCGGACTCCCACACCAAGGCAAACACTAGAATAGTTATCTCGTATTAGAGTGTGTGAAAACGGTATCTCTGTCCAACTGGTTGCAGGCTGGGTCTCCAGGTTATCACAGTTCAAAGACTGGTTTGTGTACTGGAGCCTTGGATTTCGTGTCAGCAGCGTCGTTTCAATGTCGCGCTCATATTTTTGTAGGTCTCTCTCTACCTCTGTGATTGGATAGTTGAGTTAATTTGGGCAGTGCCTCAGTCCATGTGAAGTGTTTTTCATTGTTTGTTCTCGTACCGACATGGCCCCTTGTTCTCCATTGGTCCGCTATTCCGCCCCCTATCGGCGATATATATTTTTATTATATATATATATTATATATATATATATATATATATATATATATATATATATATATATATATATATATATTTAGGAAAAGTAAAAACAAACACAGGTACCTAGCTGCTAAATCAGTGGGAAAAAAATGAATTTAAAAAATGTGATGCACCAAAAAGACCGCTCCGGTAGTTCTAGTGTTAATTGTCATTTATCAGGAGTTAATATGCACTTGGAAAAGGAGGGTTTTAATTAACGAAAGACTATAACCTTGAAACAAAAATGTAATAGGCTGCAGCTATCTACCTAGATAATTCATATTTGTAGAAATATTTTAGACTTTTATATACCTGTGGTTATGAATGAGATTTTTTCAGTTCTTTTAACAATTTGTAACCTTAAGCCCAGAACACTCTGCCCGATGACATGACAGGAAGGGATGTATGGATGCATGAAATACAATGACAATGGGGCAAATCAGCAGGCTAAAAGATAAGGCTATGGCAGTAATAAATACCTACAATTCTGGCTTAAGGAGATTGGTGATTGTGAAAACCACATATGACTGGAGACATACATGTATTCTCTCTCTATTATACATACATACATATATACATACATACATACATACATACATACATACAAACATACATATCCACACGGTATTCCATTGGTTTGTATATAATGTCTGTGTCGATATTTTTTTAAAACAAGACCAGACAGCCCCACATAGTACTTTTTAACTATTAGATGAAAAATTTACAGAATACTTAAAAACTGCTGCTATATTCATTGATTATTAATAGTGTTATCATTAAATTATACCAAATCATGTTTTTTATTTACAATTAAGGTAATACTGTGTCGCCCAAAAAAATAATTAATTACAAGCACAAATGACACTTCAAATGTATTTATTTCCAGCATATAATCATACTTACTAAAATACATACAAAAGTAGATTTCAACAGAAAATAAATTCCAACCAATATAGACAGATAGCTTACCCCCGCCCCATCTAAAAAATAAATACAAAATATATATAGTGTATCTTTTAAAAATCTGTGCTGTCCAGTGTTTACCCACATGCTAGATAATCTTAAATCAGCATTGTATATGTGAAGTTATTTAAATAAATGTACATTATGCATGATAAAATGCTCAATTTTAAATTAAGTTTACAAATTATACACAAAATAGATATTCCCATTATTTTTTATTTAATTACCATTTGGCTGCTGCTTATAGGTGAGAGAGCCGTCTTGCTGTGGTAGTTTCCATAACAGCGAATTATGCTTACTTTGATTTTTCTTGATCTCATTAACATGCATTTTGATTAACGAGTTCCCCTTATTTAATTGTTGAGGCAGGAAGTTATGTATGTGACCTGCGACAATTAAGCTTTTTAACGAGAAATGCATTAATTAATGACCTCATCGATTCATTTAATTAACATATTTAGTTTGAAAATCACCCACAACTAAAGCTCTCGTTACTATAGATGGGTTCGATATAATAACAGTGGTTTTTGAAAATCCTGTCCATTATACCAAACAATGGCTAGAAGGAAAAATAAAATAAAGTGTACATATTTTCATTCATTCACTTACTCAGGTTGTTAGTTATATGTTGTTTTATTACTACCAGGAAAGTCAGTGCCCTTTTGAGGGTTAATGGGCAAAAATCAGGTCATTATTAAACCAGAAGTCCATCTTGGATTTACTGTGCACACGGAACGAACTTTGAGTTTCAATAGTTAAAAAGATAAAAGTGATTATGTTAAAATAACATCACAATTTGAATTTAAAAAATGTATGTGTGCTACTTTTTTTTGTTAAAATAGCAAATCGCTGACTTTCGTTGTAAAATAAGTGCCTCTAAAAACAGCTGCAGTCAGTGCTGCAGTAAAATGTGTAGGGGTCTTTTTAAAAGGGTAATATTTTGTTTACAACATATCAAAATGTTATTAAATGCTTATGTTAAAGAAAAATTAAGTTGTCTCTTAATAAGTGCAACATTATAAATTATATATTATTTTTACTAATGTTGATTTGGGGGCCACAAAGGCACAGTCCCACAAATGAGTTGTAGAGCAACAAGTCTGCTTCTGAGAGGGGCCAGTCAAACAGGAAGCGCATAATTTATTCTCACCGCTATAACTCTGAAACCACACCCGATATGTTAATAATTCAAAGTGGTATGTCTTTCTGACACATAGCACTAACCAATCATGTAAGTTTTGCGCAATTGGTAGGTGGTTATAGTTTCAACATACCGCCTCAAATATTTACTGCCAATCTGGTCTGCAGAAAAGCTTAAAGGTTATTATGTTTATTTTAATGCGTTTTGTATGTGATATATGATCCGGACCATGAGGCCAAGTTGAAATAGAGAGACCACAACCACAAATGGAGGTAAAAAAAACAAATGTGTTAATCAGATAATTCAGCCTTTCATTGCAACTGTGGTATGAGCAAAAATTTTAAAGGTTACTGTAGCTGATACCTCCCAACAGAAAGGGTACAGTTTCAAAAAAAGGTTGACAACCCCTGCGCTAAGTCACATAAACGACTGTGATGCTTGTCTTAAAAAGAAACTGTTATATAATTAAAAAAAAACTTTGAAAAATCTTTTTTTTTTTTTGTGCCGAATGTAAACTAGGGGAACAGTACAATCAAAAGAATTATATTCTGTGAGATTTTGACTATATTTTGAGAAATTCTTATACTATTAATCTAATGGTTTTGTTGTCTTCTATGATTTGTAGCGACTTTAGAGCTCTGTTAAACATACAATCACACAAAAATACTTAAATATTTTAGGACAGATGAGTAGCAGACAAAACAAATATGGTTGGGATTGATGATTACTGGGATAATCTTACATCAATTTATAAACTTCTGAATTGACGATACGCACACATTGCCCTTCTCATAGGGGATGAACCCGATCATGTGCTGTTCGGCCAGCCCTAATTTGATAATTGGATTTGCTCTTTGCTCTTTTGTTGCACTTAGTTCAAGCAATTAAAATGTTTGTCTCTGATATCATGGGAATGTTGTCAAAAGTTCCTCTGAGTTTGAGACAAAAATCTCTGTTGTAATGAAGATAGTAGAACATGAAAGTGGCATTCGAAAAAATAAATTGGAAAGCAAAGGAATGTGAACCAGGGACAGGGAATAAAGTTATTGATGAAGACTTAAATATCATTGCCAGCAATCGGTTTTCGAGAAGTACTTTAAATCTAGTGGGCTGTAAGCTTGTTTGAACAAAGGCCAAATGAAAAAAAAATGCTAAAGCTACTGTGCCTATAGGAAGTATTCACCCCCTTTGGACATTTTCACAGTTTGTTGTTTTACAACCTGAAATCTTGATGCATTTAAATGGGATTTTTTTTCTTTTGATTTACACAACCTACTCAACACTTTCAATGTGTGAAAAAATGAGGGGGTGGGGGGGGGATAATTAAAAATAAAAACCTGAAAAGTCTTCATTAGATAAGTATTCACCCCCTTTGCTATGACACTCCTAACTAAGCTCAGGTGTAACCAGTTGCCTTCAGAATTCACACAATAAGTTAAATGGAGTCCATCTGTGTGTAATAAAAGTGGTTCACATGATTTCAGATTAAATACACCTGTCTCTGTAGGTCCCACAGTTGGGTAGTGCATTCAAAGCAACGAAATTACCATGAAGACCAAGGAACTTTCAAAATAACTCCGGGATAGCTGTGGAAAGGCACAGATCAGAGGAGGGGTATAAAAAGATTGCAAAGGCATTGAATATCCCTTGGAGCACAGTCAAGTCAATCATTAAGAAGTGGAAG